>NC_058037.1:12786420-12931420 GCF_019176455.1 Solea senegalensis | reverse complement strand
CAAGGTTAAAGGTGTCGCTTTTCTCACAGCAATAAAACGAGAGCAATCTCTAAAATTCAAAAAGTTCAATAATAGCAGTTTTTCCGGTTGCACCAGTATTAGGTGCATGAAAAATATACAGTAAAAAAATTGGACTGTGTACAATCTGCTATGGCCGACGCTGTAGAAATCAAGTAAACAGACAGAATATGAGGATTTTGTAAACCACAGGGAAGTTCTGCATAGAAACAGGGTTTCTTCCTCTTTATGCAGCTGCTTTCCAATCAAACCAGATGAGACCATTTGCTCTCATGGGCACAGCGACAGTGAGTATTTACATTGCCGCTTTGCTGTCAAATGACTGCGAATACAAAAGGGAATAAAGGGCAGTGTAAACAAAATGAGTGACTTGTTCACCTTGATGATTTTTTGCCTTTCGGATGCTGTCTGTGCAAGAGTCTCCAAGTTGATCTCCTTAGACGCCCTCCTCCTCCGACGGCTGATTTGGATGACCCCGCCTGTTGTCACTTGGCTTTCCTCTGCCCTCTGTGTGGCCGCTACCCCATTCTGGGACAGCAAAGGCTCTTTGGGGCCTTGAGACCAGATGTTTGTTGTAGGAGGACCCAACGGGGAATGTCCGTCTCTAGAGAGGCGACGTGAGCGTCGAGGGGCGGCTGCCTGTGAACCTGAGGTCTCAGCAGGATCTGTGGTGACCTTTTCAGGACACGGTTCATGTGCGGCAGACGTGTCACAAGTTTGTGGCTGCAGCTCCACTGACATGACATTTTCCTTTTTCAGATCAGGTGGACAAGAATCAGGAGACTGATAAGCTGCAAAGTTCTGGGTCTGCTGCTGTTTCGGCTGCACCTGTAGTTGCGTTGCATCTTGCTGTGGCACGTTTTGTTGTTGCATTTGTTGCTGTTGCATTTGCTGCATTTGTTGCTGCCGCCCCTGCAGCTGCTGGTGATACTGCTGCATGTGCTGCAGCTGCTGCTGTTGCATTTGATGCTGTTGGATCTGTTGCTGCTGCAAATGCTGCTGCTGCTGCTGCAGCTGAATGTGATGCTGTTGCTGCAGTTGCTGCTGCTGTTGTTGCTGTTGCTGGTGGTGATGATGCATTTTTTGTTGTTGTTGTTGCTGCTGCTGCTGCTGCTGTTGTTGTTGCTGTTGCTGCAGCAGCAGTTGTTGAGTTTTAGGTTGCTCACTGTAGGCCAGACTTGGCATTGCCTTGTTTCCCGGAAACACAGAGTAATACCCAGATGAGAACTGCTGCTTATTGGGTCTATACGTTGTCTGGAAGGGCTGCAGCATTGGCCCCTGCATAGCGTGGGGCTGCACATGGGCCTGGCCCTGGAGCTCCACACTTTTATGCTGATATGCTTGAAGCTGAGCTTGGTGCATTGCAGCCACAGTGTGCTGCTCCCACTCAAGCCCTCTTCCCTGACCTTGAGCCTGGTTGGTCTCTCTGTAGACTTCAACAGACCCCGGTAGTTGATTTTCTCCCCCCATTGGGAGAGCTACACCTTCATGGACTCCTTTATGGAATGCCATGTGGCCCCTGACGTTTACTCCACCCATGTAGGGACCAAAGTTTTGCCCCCAGGCTGGCACAGGGCCTTCCTGAGACCAGCTGGAGTCCTGGGGCATCCACTTTACTGGAGCACCCTGTTGGTAGTGTGGTAAACTTTGGGGCCCTTTCTCTGGGTTGTAAACTCCAGAGCTGCTGGCAGAGTCACTGTGGCTTGACTCTAAAGTAGGAGGCGCCATACCATAATAAACCTCCCCTGAATGCTGCACAGTCTCCTTCATGGCTGCAGCCCGGTGCTTGCCGCTCTTGTCAGCATTAACTTGAGGGAGACTCATAATAATATTATAAGATGTGGAAAAACTCTAGAGCTGACAAAGATGATTATTGTGTTGAGGAAAACTGGGCTTCAGCAGTCGCAGTCTGATCGCTGCCGTCTGTGGTTGAGAAATTCTTTGTTTAACGTTTGTTTGTATACAGAGGTATTTGGGAGGAAATATAAATCCCAAAGGAAAGTGCAGGGTGGGGAATATGCAATCCTCCTTTCACAAGTCAAATCTGAGGTGTGTTGTCCATTCTTCACATCCTCTTCGGGCTGCCAGACCTTGTAAGAGAAGGGAGGTGTTAGACACTCTTTTTTTCTTTGTGGACAAGCATGCAAACTTTTCACTAAGCGGAAACTAAGGCCTAAACAAGCAAATGGCCAAGAAATAATAAATATACTTGTGCATAAGCAGAGGAGAGTTACGTGTTTGTTTACATGCACGGGCTGAAGTTTTGAAACAGCCAGCAGCAATGAGGAGGCGCTTTACAGTTCAGCTGCCATTTGGCATAACAAGAAATACAGGAAACGAAGGGGCTCGTGCAATCACCCGAGCGATAGCCAGTGATGTTATGTTCAAAAAAAAATCAGCAACAAGGAAGAGCATGCTACTGTTAGCCAACACAGCAGATTGGAGAGCGAAGTTACCTTATCACTAGTGCGCAGGACTTTCCATGGTCTGCTCCATGAAGTCACTTTGATCAAAGTCGACTGCATGCAGCCCCGTGAAGGGATAGTGCGCAGCAAATGTCATAACTCTTGACAACTTTCCCTCGAGTTCCACAGCGCACAATATGGCGAACAGGCGGCTTTACAATCAACACAGGAAAACAAAATGACACTCCAAAGTCCGCGCAGACTGTAGACGCGCTTTAACACCGCGGTTTCGGTGCTGCACGGTGTGTCCGTGAAGCTATGCACTTCCAGGAAAACATGTCCATAACTTTCTTTGCCCCGCACCGACGGGTAAACCGCACATGAGTCGGTGTAGAGCGTGACAACTGTGCGGCGTGTCGGGCCCGCACGGGTGTTTCCGCTGATCTCCAAACTTCGCCGCGGCTCCACGTCCGTCGACTCGAGTCACTTCGCAGTGTAAAAACGCAGGAAAACTGCGCAAACACGGAGAAAGTTGTGCACCCCTAAACGTACCGCCTCACCCCAAAACAGCTCAACTCACATCCTGTTATCCAATCCGATTGTCTGACCACT
Organism: Solea senegalensis; assembly: GCF_019176455.1. Taxonomy (NCBI): domain Eukaryota; kingdom Metazoa; phylum Chordata; class Actinopteri; order Pleuronectiformes; family Soleidae; genus Solea; species Solea senegalensis. The sequence goes on along the minus strand of NC_058037.1, from coordinate 12,928,385 downwards.
CCCATCACTGTATCCGTGTACGTTTGTTTTTGCTGTCATGGCTGCCCCGGAAAGCGGAGCCTCAGCTCGTCTCTCACGGAAACAGTCGTTTGTGGTGGACTGAAGCAGCAGGGCCGTAGACACGACTTTGGAGGCCCTAAGCAACGGTAGCTCCTGAAATGAGACCAAAATTCTAATTTTATTTTATTTTAAAAGTCATGTACTTAATATTATTAATATCTGGCTAAATTGAAAGCTACAATAAGTATAAAAACTATTATATTTACATCATTAGCAGCCCTGTTGGGTCACCATGTATTTACAGTAGCTCACAATGAAGAAACTAACCAAACGTTATGTTGTAACGTAACATGTGTACATGGTAAACTTAGGCATAATATTATATTGAAATTGCATTTATTTTTCTCAAGATATTTCCGGTTGTTCATAATGTTTTGTAAAAGGATAATACATGTAAAGCAATAGGGGAAATTTGGAGTTCTTGTTTGTAGGTTATTATGCTGTTAGTATGCTGTTACTGATCTGGCCCACTTGAGATCAGATTGCACTGTATGTGGCCTCTGAACTAAAACAAGTTTGACACCCCGGCAAAAACATAAGGAAGTGTCCTTCTGGCTGCTGTTCTTTTGTGGCCTCTAAAGCAAAATAAAAATTGATTGTTTTTAAAGTCAAATTCCTTATATGTGTAAATGTACTTGCTTCTTGCACCAGGTCAAATAAATAAAACAAGGTGACCTACAGTGGGTTCCCTTTTAATTTCCACCCCGGCCCTTCCAAAGGTCTGTGCACGCCACGGGTTCTTGGTTCTATAGTTCCTGGAACTATGCAGTGGAAATGTGCCTTTATTGTCTTTCATTCATCACTCTGCTTGTTCTGCAGTGATGCCAGCAATGCAACATTTTGGTGACAGAAGTAGCACACTGGAGCTTTAATCATTGTGAGGACTACAGCAGAGTAAAGGTGATATTTGGTGAAACAAGCAACTCGGCCCCTGATTGATCATTTTGAGCAATGACTGAAGGTACTGGTGATAATACAATGTTATTAACACTGTGCCCTGTCACGCCGCGTGTCATGCAGAGAGTTTTTTAGTGCAGTGATGCTGCTCCTCATGACGGAGGTTGGACTTTGCTGGTCTTTCCCTGTCGTGACGTCACCGCCGCTGCTGTTGTGAACCAGCACACGGGGCATCTTCAAGTCTCCGCATCCATTAACAAGCTAGCTGCCTTACACCAGCCATGGTCCGTTACCTTCGCAGTAGCCGCCACCGCCTCGAATGAGCTGTCAGACGGGGAGCATGGGGACGAACTGTGAGCGCTAACTGCGACCACTCTGGCGCAACGAAGCGACGTAAGAGCGAACGAGAGAGGGTGGATATACAACGGTCAACGTTAGCAAACATGCTAGTTAGCTTGTTTACAGGACCACCGGAGCCGCCGTTGCCACTGCTGCTGCGGTCACTTTACGAGTTTAGCTTCTTAACAACTAATCCTCTCAAACGAGCAGTCATTCTCCATTTATTACCATATGGGTCTTTATTATGACACACACTAAAACACACAAGAAATAACCAAAGAGTAGCTGCTGTTATTGACCATTAGGTAGCATAGGATAGCGTCATCCGTGACACTTGAAGACGCGAGGTGTGGCTAACGTTTCAGTTATTCTTCACACGTTTCTTTACAGTCAGTTGGAATGTTTTTAATCATGCGGAGGCCCAGTCGTATGGTATGACTGTGTGAATCAGAAAATAAATAAATAGTGTTTTTAAATCAATTCTCTGGTGTTTCAGTGAGGGTCTTGCGCCGCTGATGCCAGGTGCAGGCTGCGGCTGAGAGCACTCAGGATGAGTGGGGCTGCAGAGCACACAGACATCCTGTCAGTGGCAGACGTGGTCAGGGACAGATGGAAAGTGGTGAGTGGTCATTTCACCAAATCACAGAGAGTCAAAAATTAGGATCGCACGTTCTTCTTGACAACGAGTCATCTTCTTCACACCAGGCGAGGAAGATCGGTGGTGGCGGGTTTGGGGAGATTTACGAGGTCCTGGATCAGCTGAGCCAGGCCACTGTTGCCTTGAAGGTGGAGTCAGCGCAGCAACCCAAGCAGGTGCTGAAGATGGAGGTAGCTGTGCTCAAGAAGCTGCAGGGTGAGTGATGCTGTCATCCTGCCATTGAAAAATCACAGAAACTCCTGCAATGTGTTGGCACAGATATGGACACAGTTCATCAGTGTAGTTAGTAAATGATCCCAAGGCTATTCAGCATGATATCAATAGATACAACTCTTTATCAACGTGCTCTTGATAGTTTTGCTGATAGTTGGGCTGATTTTTGCTATTTTACTAAATCCTTTGTTTTGGCATTGGCTGATTGCCTTGACATTAGTCAATTTTGTTCTTAGTAACCTGACAAATGCTGCATTTCATCTAAAAGTTCATGTGACAATGTAACTGCACTGCAGTGTAGATACAAAATGCAGATTTGCAACACAGTGTGTTCAATAATATCTGTGTATTTATGTCTGTAATTTTTCTGTCCCATATGTTTTTTCAAACAAGGCTGCTGTGCTGCAAGACAAATTTCACTTATGTTCTGACAATAAAGTATTATCATATAGTAAATGTTTACGTTAAACACATTTGTGTATTGTTTGTAGTTTTTCAGCACTGATATTTAATCAGGTTAACTGGCATATATCAACCATGAGCTGCCCTGATTCCTAATGTTTTATGTCAGATTCTGCCTTAGAAATACCCGTATTGGTTGACTCCTAGTCTGAAACGGGATCAGCTTGGAATTCCCCTCTAAAAATGAATTAAAAAAGTTTTGATTATTTGCTAAAAGTAATAAGAAATGTAAGGTGTTTTTTTTCTATTAAAGTACTGTAGAAACCCTGCATTAAACACCTGCATTATCTGCTATGCACTAGCTTCCATGTTATTTGTCCTTATGGGTTCTTTATGTAATTTCAGAGCTAATGTTTATGGAGCAAATTAGAGATTGTTTATCAACACTGAAATTTATACCATCAACTGAGCTATGACATTTGCACACAGATATTTTATCTTTAATGCACAGAAATTTACAAACTGTGTATTGCGGCTTTATTTCCTGTGTCATCCATAAACCTTATTACCTGGACAGGCAAAGACCACGTGTGTCGCTTCGTGGGCTGTGGCAGGAACGATCGCTTCAACTATGTGGTGATGGAACTCCAGGTAGGAAATCTTTTATAAACTAGAGATTGCTGGTTAAGTATTTGATTCGATTCTGACACCACAGCATTTTGTGTCGCGGATATGACATGTTACAATGGTTTCATGTCTTAAGGGGAGGAATTTGGCAGATCTGCGCAGAACCATGACCCGTGGCACCTTCACTGTCTCTACAACTCTGAGACTTGGCAAGCAGATATTAGAAGCAATTGAGAGCATCCATTCTGTTGGCTTCCTGCACCGTGACATTAAACCAGTAAGTTGAACTCAATCCCTTTTATGGTTGATACGTTTTCTGTTGTTGCGATTTTTCCAACATAACTATAACTTTCCTATATAGCACGGTTCATCATGTGACTGTCAGTTAACTGTTTAATCTTAACATGTTTCTGTTTATATCTGTGCAGTCTAATTTTGCAATGGGAAGACTAGCCAGTACCTGCAGATGCTGTTACATGCTTGATTTTGGTTTGGCCCGTCAATTTACCAACTCTAACCAGGAAGTCCGTCCAGTAAGTACTCTGTGCCAGCATCTTGAAAGCATTGCTTAGTTAATTATAACCTGTGTAAATGTGTAAATTTGTAAATTACAACCTGTGTAAATTACTTCATGTCTAAAAAAGCAGTTTAAAAATGTGTCCACTGTGGAGGACAAAGTCTTTGTCTAACTCCAAAGTGTAAAAAACTACTTTACATCCTGTTTCCTTTGATGCAGTGTGTATCGATATAGTACATTGCAGTGCTCTTACTTGATGGTCTCTATAAACCTTTTGTAAAGTAAACACAGTGTATTATTGTGTATTTTACTCACTCTCTTTCTTTCTTTCAGCCTCGTCCTGTGGCAGGATTCAGGGGAACTGTGCGGTATGCTTCAATCAATGCTCATAAGAATAAGGTGACCAGAGACACATAATAACAGCAGTCTAGTTTGTTCAAGTCACTTATAATTTACTTGCTTCCTCACCTTTCTGTGTCTGACTTTGCAGGAAATGGGTCGTCACGATGACCTCTGGTCCCTCTTCTACATGCTGGTTGAGTTTACGGTCGGGCAACTTCCCTGGAGGAAAATTAAAGACAAAGTGTGTGTCTTTATGATTACTTGTAGTTTTTGTTAGTTCTGTGTGTGTGTGTTGACTGAAAGTCTTACTATTCCACTTCTCCCCAGGAACAAGTTGGAAATCTTAAAGACACATATGACCATCGGCTCATGCTGAAGCATCTTCCTTCTGAGTTCAGTGGTTTCCTGGATCATATCTTGACCTTGGACTACTTCACTAAACCTGATTATCAGGTTGGTAATCTTTTGTTTATTATGTTGTTATCTCCGCCTTTATAGATTTTTTTTCTCCCCTGCTGTCAAACGCTGATGTCCGTGTGTTCTTTTTGTCTGTGACAGCTCTTGATGTCAGTGTTTGAGAATGCTATGAAGAGCCACAGCGTGCTGGAGAATGACCCTTATGACTGGGAGAAATGTGATTCAGAAGATGTGCTGACAATCACTGCCACAGCCACCACTGCTCAGCAGCTCACCCGCCTCACACCAGCGTACTTGGGGTGCTTACATTTATCCATTTAGATTTTAAAGTGCTTTAGGCTTGTTGTTGCTATTTAACTTGTGCTATGTAAACTGTCATTGTATGCTTTTAGACATGTGTTCAGACATATACTGTATCTGCAGCTTTTTTTCTTTTGAAAATTCGAAGTACGCATAGTCAGATATCACAGAAAAATCACTGCTCTAAATTGTGATCTGGAACTGGCATCACGACCTTCTTTCTCCTCCACAGCATGGCCAATGCTTCAGTGCTGCCGGGCGAGCTGCAGCGGGAGAACACTGAGGATGTCCTGCAAGGGGAGCGCCTCAGTGATGCTGACAACTGCCCCCCCATCCCCACGCCGACCACCCCAGGTGGAGATGTATGGGAAGAGATGGACCGCAACCGCAACCATAAACAAGCTCAGCAGATAACCAGGAAGGTCAGGGCAACTGTAAATGTTCCTAACTACTGCTGTGGTATTTTTTTCTATAAATGTGTGCACATAAACGACACCCTGTGCTATAGGTAAATTAAAACATAAATCTAAATTCTAGTCTACATTTTTCTTCTGCTGGAAAAGACATCATAACATTTTGACCTTGAATAGAATCTTACATGGTGCTCATCTATTCTCACCCACAGTCTTCCTGAAACCTTAGCACATTTAAAGGAATGAATGTTTGGGGATACCAGTTACAATATATAGCCATTTTCTGTGCATTTTCTTCAGGTGGTGAGTGAGGATGAACACAGTCAGAACCAGGGGAACCAGAGTCCCAACACAGGCTCCATGCAGAGTTCTCCTAGGCGGGTCAGATCTGAAACCATGTTCTTGGATCGGGCGGCACCGCTGCTCCGGAGGATAAGACACAGTCAGAGCTTAGCGTTCGAAAAGAGGCTCGCACCCGAACCCAAGCCCACCATTGAACGCTTCCTCGAGGCTTAGTTAGTACAACAAATTACAAGAAATAAAATTGAATTTAAAAACAAGAAAAGCAGGCAGAACTGTTTGGTAACGTTTTATGATTTCTTGTTTCAGTCTGGGCAAACAGCGTCCAGTCCTTTCGCAAGTCGGAGAGAAATCCATCACTGAGAGGTTAAAGGGACAGCCGACGCCATCTTGCAATGAGGACCACTCTGGCACAGCAACCCCTGATCCTGAAGAGGGTGCAGTGAACAGTGGCTATGTGGCTGTAAACCTCAGTCCTGTGCCCCAAGAGGGAGACTCGCAGGAGTGGGTGATGCTGGAGCTGGAGCAAGGGAGCGGTTCTGGAGGAAGCAAACCTACAGCAGAAGCCGTACAGGAGGACAAGCTGGCCATCCACATACCCACAGAAACTGATAACCACTCCTCTCAGCCACATGAGGGCCATTCCTCTGCAGTACCAAGCAGCCCTGTGCTTTCTCAGATGGCTATGCCTGGCACATGGTTACTGGGCCACAGGAGGCTACCAGGCATGCTGGGACAAATGCCCTCTGTCATCATGGGAAGACCCCAGATAGACCAGGTAGGAGTGACCAAGTGTTTTGTTGTAACTGAGAACAAGTGAAAGTACATATTTAGTTGCATACTATTTCAATGATAAATCTGAAGGTGAAAATGTTTATAATTAATAATGATTAATATTAAGAAGCGCTAACAAATAAATCTTGAGAACATCACTTGTGTAATGACTTTTGAGTAAAAACATGTACAGAAAATGTAATAGACATTATTCATGCAATACTTGAGTTTCACTAGTTGTCGCAGTTGACCAGACCAAAACAAATGCCATCATGGCGGCCAACGTCATTAAACTTATGCACCATGCTTAGATAGACCTGTTACTATCCGTGTTTTGTTCAAGCAGAGCTCCTGAAATCTCATGGACTCTTGGAGTTAAAAAGACATGAATGTGAGGGAGAATAGTCTTTATGTGTATTTAATAGGGTGTTCGGAGTTGTCTTCTGCTGCTGTGTTGTGTATTCAGAGATGGTTTTCTGCGTACCTTGGTTGTCACCAGTGGTTATTTGAGTTACTGTTGCCTTTCTGTGTCCTCCGAGGCATGTCTTTGTCCAGAAAACAGCCTTCTCAGTGGATATCTCTTCATTGTAAACCCTAGAGATAGTGATGTGTGAAAATTACAGTGGCATGGGACGGCACGGCACCAACAATCGTGCCATGTTCAAAGTCACTTTAATCACCTTTCTATGCCACTTTGATTCTTGGTTTGAACTCCAGCAGGTGTTGGTGTTAAAGAAGTAGTTGAACAGGTTTTCCTGAAGAATTGGCAGATGAGTGTGTTTTCATAGGTAATATTTGTTTTCTGTCATCTTGTGAGGAACAATGTCGCATGTTGGACCTTAAGGTCACATGTGTTTAATGAGTTTTAAAAAGTAAAGGAAATTATTATCATTCACTTGTTATCTTTATTGTTTCAAAAACATCTTTCAAGCTCGCAATTTCCTCACCAGTGTTTACATCATGTTTTATATACGATTCTCAGACGTCCAGCTGTGGACCACAGTCACCTGTACAAGAGCGGAGTGATGCGATTCCAATGGAGGCTCCATGTAGTAAATCTGACAGACTCTCGGAAGAAATCATAAAGGACGGAGGGAGGTCGGAGTTAGCTTCGGTGCCATGTCCAGCCAAAGGCCCCACAGCTCACCTGACCAATGACAGAGACCCAGAGAGTGACTCTGGTCTGCCTGATCGCTCCTCAGAGCCCAATCAGCAACCCCAAGCTGACACTGTGGGAGGCGCTGTGGAGAGCACTGTCACGGTTTCCTCCTCTCCACCCCCAGCTGTGCTGAGGAGGAGAGACTCTTCCTCATCTCCAAAACTGAGCCGAATCCCAGTACGAGACGCCACTGCTCCCCCGGACCTCAACATGGAGAGGCGTCACCGCTGGAGCAGTCCGGTCCCCGGCTCCCCCACCCACTCGCCTTCTCCATCTCTGTCCTGCGACAACTTGCCCTGCACTCTGCCTAGAGACAAACTGTCCTCCGAGCGAGGCTCCAGGTCTGACTGTGTAGGAGAAGACCCCCTCTCTTTGTCCTCCTCATCAGGTAGCAAAAGTAAGATTCCACGTCCTGTGAGTGCCACGTTTATACCCGAGCAACTCACAAGCAGGTTTCTGCCTCGGCCGCCCCCTGGAAAACCGCCCATCCGCCCATGTGTGGACAGTAGGTATGAGCTCTGCACAGTCATGGTGTTTTTTGAACGGGACTTAGTGAAAGAAATGTTTGTCAGTTTCTGTTAGTTGATGAATGATTGATGTATTAATTCTTCAGATTTCAAGTGAGACTAAAATGGTTGCCAGCTGTAGTTTGTGGTGGCAACGTCGAGTGCTGTTTAATTCCACAGGCAGTGTCACTAACATGACAGTCACTGTGATTCGAGTTGTTTAATTTCATTTTGTGTGACTTTAACAGTAGTGGACAGCAGAATTAATTTTATTTGAAGCAGGAGGATTTTAGATTAGCAGTCACTTAATGAAGCTCTGACAGAAGCTCAGAAGCTGAACACTTACCACGGAGGCTGATAAATGCAGAAATTAAATTACAATCCCTTATACTTGCAGCATACAATTTGCAGATTGTAAAAGTAAAGAAACGCAATCAAATAAATAGTAAAGATTACAGATAGAACTTTATTAATGTTTTGAAGAATATTCTTTTTCAAGATTCAAGATTTGTAGAACGAGGAGGATGAGACATTTTACTGCCTTGTCATCACAATGTCTCTGTGTCCTCTCTTCTCCAGGCGGCGACGGTTACGAGTGCGTGCCAGCAGCACCAGTGACGCAGACTTCCTGGCCAGTCTGACCCAGCTGATGCAAGACCGCAGCGGGATGCTTTTCAGCCCCCCTCCCCGCCCCCGCAGCTCCTCCTCCTCCCTGCAGCGCTCACTAAGCTCCTCCCCCTCCCGCCAGGAACTGCGTGAAGGCGTCACACTACCGGGGCGCAGCCGCTCTCCCTCTAGCTTGTCCGGGTCCCCTCCTCGGCACGCTCACCCACAAGACGGGTCTGGTCCGGGTCCGGGTCAGTGGAGCCACAGCTCCAGAGGAAGACACCTGATCCATGAAGGTAAAGGTTCTGGTACTCGATGACTGCGTTTGACTCAGAAAAAGACTGACGCGAGAGGCTGCCTCACATCCAGCCACTGATAGCATGTGTAAATACAGTATTTACTTGAGGGAATGTACTTGTACTGTATGTAATGTAAAATGTATGATAAATTGTATTTATTTATTTATTCATCTATTGGACATGGCTCTCACAATATTTGAAGACGTCGCTTGATCAACTGCAGTTGAAACAAAAAAAGGTGAAGAAAACCTGCGGGGGGGAAAAACAGAAGATTGCCAACTCTTACCTCTCATCTCATTCTTTCCTCAAAGACTCTACGTACTGTATATGAGACCAAAAACATGTCGAATACTTGAGGGATGTAAAAAAAAAAAAAAAATTATCTGCTAATTGTAGATAATGTATTATTAGGATTATGACGTACACTAACAGAAACCATGCACTCACTGTAAGAAGACTAATAGTAAATAAGACCACAAACAAAATACCAAGATAAGGGCACTTCACTCCTTTAAAACCGCTCATTTCTACTATATAACCAACAAATTCATAATTTTGGCAAATCACAGTGTTGTAGTGCGCGTTTACTTTGCTAGACTATATTTGCCATGCGAACGACATCAGCATATTAGAATGTAAATGTACAGTAAGTGCACTCATACTTCAGTATTGTATTGTAAGTGCATGAGTATCATTGCAAATGTTTATTTTTCTGTTTGGTTTTTTTTACAATCGGTTAAAACATCTGCGTTTTTATTCAACTGCTTCTGATCAAAATACACCATATTATATGCTGTAGACACAACAAAGTGCATTTTTATTTCCCAGGAAAAGGACAAGAGACAAAAGCAGATTAAAGAGGGAACCTTTTCATCATGACTTGTTGTTGTTGCATTTTATTTAAAAGAAATTGTACATTTGAATAAATGCTAGATCACAATGTAAGGGTTAGTTCACCTAAAACTGCCATTACCTAACTTTCTCACAGGTTTGGTTTCGTTAACCATGTCTGAGATTTCTGCCACAACCCAAACACAACTGAGTGGAATTTGGTTTGTGGCATTCACGGCAACAGAAAGTGACATTAGCAGTTTCCTTGTTACTCTGGATAGACCATATGCATCTCTGTGTTCCCTCTAGTTAAAATAGAAAATAGCGCCATGTGTGGCTGCCCTGTCGGATCAGATAAATCATAAAAAATGGTCCACAACAAAAAACACTGACAAAGCAGCTACAGGTAGACTGGGAGAGTGATTCTGTTGTCTTAGACTTGTGAATTAATTTAGTGAATCCAAACTGGGATAAGCCCCAACAAACTAAAAATTAAATTAAGAAGATAAAAATAATTTTAGAATTATGAGTGTTTATTAAAATGGCACCGAGATGTATTACTTATGAGTAATCTAGTATGGAAAGATACAGGTAGGTTGTTTTTCCTGATCACTTTAAAGACTTATCATTTACGATTATTCAGATTCACAGAGTCAAAATCAGAGGGTCCAAGAGGCAAGATACAATTTTTATTTACAATTCATAGTAACATACAGAGTACAAGTAATTTGACCTGAAAAAAAGCCATATTTTCTGCCCAACTGCTATACCAGAACAGTAGTTCATAAAAAGCAAAGAAATTAATGCAGGATATGTGCTTAAATTGTGAATGGACCATACAAATGGTTGTGACCTGAGGTGAGGAGCCAACAGCACGCCAGTGTTGGTGTTAGTTGAAGTAAAACGCGAGCGATGACCTGCAGGTTTGGTGTCATTCGAGGCTTAAAAAAGAGCAGACTGTCTGGGGTCATCCGGTAACACACTGATGGAATCCTCTGCCTTTCCACACAGCATACAGAGCATTGTGTACTCCTGTACAATACAGTGCAGACTTATTAAAAGATTGACTATCCCTGAATAATGTTAGATTAAGTTCTGTAACAGGTTTTTGTGTTCCTCAAATTAGAATCTGCAGTAGATAAAGCCTACAGCATTACTCACCTGATATTCATCGACAACAGAGAATGTATATTCATGTCTGGCGATGACGTGGTCACAGTTTTTACAAACATCTGGAAGGAAAAATTACAATTATTATCATTATCATTATCTTTACTTCTGATCTTGTGTGGCTTGTTTTATAATTTCTTTCCCAGGTGGAACATGCCATGTCTCCCCCCTGTTGGAAAGTGGGGTTACTGACAATGACCACTACTGTGGAAACATATTGTGCTATTGCCAGAACACACATTAAAGAAGGGCACATTGCCATAGAAACACTTCCAAATCAAGAAATGCGGATGCTGTTATAGCTGCAGAAGGGGAACCAACTATATGTTAAAGTACTGCAAAGTCATTATAGTCCTTATTGGTGTATTGGTCAGGCGTCCAAATACTTTTGATTGTTTGGGTTAAAACTTAATCAATTGGGGAGACTCGTAGTTGACTTCAAATGTTTTTGTTTAGAAAGCTGTGATGTGTAACTCCCTCGCTGGGGCCAAAAAGAAGAGAGCCTCACGGTCGTATGTGATGATCTCCTCTCCGTCCTCGTCCGCTGTGGCTTTGTTACTGATCAGTACAAAGTCCCTCTGATGGCAGCTGGCACAGCACAGGTAGTTCATCAGGTAGGAACCATTCTCCAGACAGGTGTTCCCCTGAGCAAGGAATCAATCTCATTTTTAGTTTGAAGCAAAAATAACACAAACACCCATCGGTATAGCACAACACAGTTCAACAATACTTCAAATAAGGGCCTCCAAAGTGATACAGCTACACATAAAACAGTTTCATCATTAACTGATGATGGTAAGATTTTTTATTTTTTTTATTTTCATTCAATGTTTAAAACATTGAATGAAAATAAATACAGTGAAAAAAGCTATAATTTCCAGAAAACAGGACAATTAACAAGCAGGTAATAAACCACAAGTAAAATCAGATTTCAGTCATTATGAGGACATAATCAAATTATAGTGTGTTATTGTGGACCTATGATGACCTTTAATATTAACTTTAAAGGCCACTGTTGACCTTTGTACCTTTGATGATTATCATAGCACAATAGCAGGTCTATATGTTAGGTATAATGTTAGACAGAATTTTGCTGGTGTAACTTTCTTGAATAAAAAAACAAAGTGCTAGATACTGGAGTGTGTCTCTTACTCCATGGAACCGTTACTCAAGAGGTAGACTAATTCATTGGTATGGTTGATGAATCAGGCTGATTATTTGTATTTAAAATCACATAAGACAGACTGAAAGAGGTATTACATAAGTGCTGCTGTTTAATGTTTAATCCAAGCACGTTTTCTGAATCGTTTTAATATTATTACATTTATATTTTATCAGAACCCTAACCCCTGGCCATCTGCCAAAGAAAACCCTGTATTGTTCAACCTCTAATTATTGTGTCATAATCAGACGATGCTCTGTCACATGAAAATAAGATCAATAAACTCATGAACAACTTATGAACATCATAACTCTTACAATAATTTATTTTGATTGGTGGCTATGAATAGTCATTGCCTTTTTTCTCTCCTCACCACACCCTTCCTGCTACTACAGTAATGGGAGTAAGACAGTGCTTTATCTTCTTTAAGGCAAAAATGCATGCGATATATGAACAACTCTGACAGTAAACCATGCACACTTGCAGAGCTATCATATTAACGTTTTAAAGATATTTAAAATTTAGAGAAGGGGGGAGGAGAGTATGCATACACCAAAATACACTACAAGTCACTATAAACTTCACACCAGATTTAAAAAATAAAATAAAATCTAAAATTACGACATTCTAAAGGTTTTTATTCTAAGCATTGGAGGAAGTTAAATAACTAGCATCACGGAAAATGAACGTTAGTAGCTCCCGATTTTTACGAGTAAGATTATCGTTCACGACAAACGGTATGTTCCTCAGTGAACAGCACTCACCCGGTCCGGATACTCTTTATGTACACAGCCATTACACATTTTTAAATTTAAACCTTTTATCTAAATCAGTTAACGATTAAAAAAACGACAACGAGCAACGCGCTATGTTTTTTAAGCTTAAAAACTCCACTTCCGCATTTTCAGACAGTCCCTGCAGCGTATTAGATCGGCAAAACATAGTAACGGGAACAGAGCGGCGTTGTCCCCGGTTGTGCTATGACTTACAGATCTGTGAAAACCCGCTGCCGTCAAACGCTTTACACGGACGTACTTTTGACGTAAAGCGTAACAATCATGGCGTTTCTATGAGTAGTTGTGTACTTGTCCTGTCGCCGTGAGAAATCTGCCTCCTGGTAGTTACAATTTGTTCACCTGTCACCCCTAAATACTGTGAGGAGTTTAAACTGTTTCTTTTAAATGCGTTTGTGCTTGTTTGACTAACTATAACGTCAATTTGCAACTGTTGAGCTAACTTGTTAGTGAGCACAGGCTAGTTCCACCACGTTGTGTGTCTGTTTTTAAATGTAGAGTAGATTTGACTGTTGACTCTATTTGCTTCAGTCTTTGATGCTGATCAATCGCTGTGTTTACATATCTGTGCTGTTCTTATTTCAGAGCTATGACGATGGTTCAGCCCTCACCAGGGAATTGAAGCCCTGCAAAGGAAAGGTTCAAGAACTATCTTACAAAAGGGAACATGTTTTGTATTCTGTGTCGCCAGGGGTATTTAAGATATGTAAGTGAAAAATATGCACACAGCAGCAGCACTGGTTAATGTTTGGTTTTTGAACAGACCTCCTTTTAATGACCTGTAATCTTGACACATACTGTATTTTCCCAACTCCAGGAATCCCAGGAGCATATGCACAGTCTGCAACATCACCAAGAGCTGGAGACGGTGCTGGGCATGTGAGTTACTTTTTTGTCAGATATCATAAAGATTACCTGTTGGACTGACCATGAATTAATCTCCTCAAGTCAACAGAATCACATCAACCATACAGACTAAGTTCAGGTCTGAATCCAACACATTCATTTTTTGATGCTCTTTTTTTGGCTGGGACATACAAATACATACAAATAACTTTCACCCCTTCACACAACTGTCATACAAAATTAGGAGACGTTTGATTACACGGTTTCTTTTTCAGAATAAGTAGCCCAGATAAATGTTTGTGTTTTTCGACAAGCTGATGACCGTAACAAGGTGAGTATCTCTCCGGATGCCTATGTACAGTTCATCTGACAAAAAACATTTTCTGGTTTTGTGTTGATGAACAGGAACCAGCTCCATGAATGCTTTGCGTGTAAGGTTTCTACCTTGAGTATATGTGAATACGGCCAGCACATCTCCACCGCTGAACACATAGCCAACTTAAGGAAAGTGAAGTCGAAGCCTATTTCTCTGTGTGATACTTTGACCTACAGCACCATCGGCTACCTCCGGGCGAGAAACAAAGCTTTGGCACGCAAGTAAGAATTTATTTTGCTCATCGGTTAAAAAGTCCAAAAGATTTTTCTATGCATTAAAAGGAGTGCATGTGAACTCACAACTCTTTTCTTCACAGGAATGCAAATTTGAGTTGTCTGAAGCGGAGGCTGGCAGAAACGCAAAAACGACAAAGAAAATCTGCACAAGTGAACGCATGGACTCATGGACAGATTCAGGAAACTCACCAGACAGGAGGAAACTATGCTGTTGTCCAAAACAAAGAGAATAAAGTGGCCACTCAGCAAAGACCCCTTTACCAAACAGAAACACCTCGGCACAATCAAAGTGGAAGATTGGCTGGTTCTTCAGGAGAACATGCTGGTAAAGCTTGGCATCAGGGTTTTGTGGGAGAGCACGCCCCTCAGCCTCCTCACCAGATGAGACATGATGGCAACTTTTCTGTCTGCAACCAGTTTTCAGGCAGTGGGCAGCACTCACAAACGGAGAGACAGTGCAACACACAAGGAAGTACCCTGGCTGACGCGCCAGAACAAATGACATGGTGTAGCTTCAGCCAATATGACCGTGATTACAGACAGCATAATGGAGTCTTTGATAAAGGCCAGAATGAGTGTGCTACATCTTCTCAGCCAGAACTCGTGGCTTCACATTGTTCTTCTAATCCTGCTCTAGAGGACACATCCACCAGTGCAGCTCCCGTAAAGCATGTCAATGTCCCCTCGATGCTGAAGCAAATCAGAAGAGCGCTGGGAGTGAGGGAGCCGTGCAGAGCAGAACGTGAAGCACGAAAGCAGAACAGTGAAGCGGCTGTTCGAGTGGCTAGTCATAACACCGCACAACAGACTGCAACACAGAAAGTGCAACATTCAGGTGCTGGGGCTACATCCGTGCAGTCTCCACAGGTCGACACACCTGCGCCTGCTGCCCATGCTGGCGTCTCTGCTTCCAACATTGCTTCTGCTAATCCACAGCAGACAGCTTTCAATGTGGGACAAGAAACAACTCTGCATAGTGAGACGACATCAGTAGTTGCTGATGGACTGTCAAACAACGGGGAGAGAGAATCCCAGCGGGTTCTCGCCAGCTCCGTTTCTCGCAAGGTTCGAATTGCCCACAAATCAGGAAAAAGTCAGGAAGTGAAAAAGGCTGGACTTAAACCTACGCCGAACAAGTTGCTCACTTCGTCAGGTGCCAAGAATAGACAGAGCCGGACGGGGGTTTTCAGTGATGTAAAAAGAAAGAAGCAGGACAGATTTATTGGAAGGCCCAGGTGAGAAAAACACCAGCAGGGGTGGAGCAAATGTACCTTTTATTTGTTATATGTCTGTATTTATGTTGTACATTGTGTGTTTACAGGTTTGGAATCAAGTTGGCCAAACCTTCAAGTGACCAAGCAGGCACATCACAGCCACAGGACACTGACTTGCCTCTGTCTGAAGGTTTCCACTGGGACTCAATCCCATACACTCCTTCAGACATACACTTGAATTTAGCTCCTCCAGCCCAGGACACGACCGGTACCAGCTCCCGCAGGGAGACACAGTCTGAACCTCAGATGCAGGAAACTTGCACAGCGCAGCAGGGTGGCGGGAGCAGTCCCACAGTCACAGCAGTCTCTATCAAAGTTGAACCACAGTGGGAACATGAATCGAATCAAGTTTTGGGAGACAATGGCGGTGCCAAAAAGCGGCAACACAACAGCGTGAGTAGCATATCGTTCATTCCTACATGTAGTTGCAAACTTTAGTTTCCTGCCACGTTCTTATCGTTGTAAATAAATTGTTCATTTTCTTACAGAATAATGACTCTTTTGACAAAGAGCCAAGTGTAAAAATGAAAAGAGCAAAGAAAGGTAACCAGATTTTTGTGCAATTAAATCACTTAAAATACACTATACACATGGAACACAGACTGAGAAGAAAATGTTGTCCCACCAATCCTTACCGATTGCTTAAATACAGGCCAGGATCAGATGGACCAGCTGCTCGCTGTGTCTCTGCGAGAGGACGAGCTGAGCCACTCCCTGCAGGATTTGGACAAAAGTCTTGTCCAGGCTCGCAGCGCCCTGCAAGCTGCTTACACGGAAGTCCAACAACTGCTGCTGTTGAGACAGCAGGTACCACACTGCCCACACTACCTATAATGAAGAAGTTATGTCCATGTAAAATAAAACATATATGTGTGTATGTGTGTGTGTGTATGTATATATATATATATATATATATATATATATATATATATATATGTATGTATATATATATATATATATATATGTATATGTATATGTATATATATGTATATGTATATATGTGTATCTGTATATGTATATACATAAATAAATAAACATGGCTGACCCCCCTCATTGCTTCTTTTGCTGTTTCAGTTTACTGCTGAGGTCGACTGCCTGAGAACCAAGCGCATTGAGATCCTGCAGGGGATGCAAGGTAATGTACAAAAACCATACAAACAAATTTGTGCACCCTCAACAATGCAATGCATAATAACAATATCTTCTTTTTTTCTTTTTTTTTTAGAAGGTTACTCCAGAGCATCCCATGTAGCGGAGAAAGCCAGCACCTCATTACCAGGTGCTGCTGCTGCTGCTGCTACTCCTTTACAACCAAGACTCTCTCCTCGTCCTACCTCTAGTGCCTTCCTTATGTCTTCTGGACAGAAATCACCTGCCACAACGACTTTGTCTACTATAGCTGGACAGGCCAATCACTTTGACTCCTCAAGAACTGCTGCTGCTGCTGCTGCACCTCAAGTGCCTTTAAAACGACCCGTGCCCTTATTTCCTTCTGACCCACCGCCGCATGTTGCTGCTCCCACGCTTCCCGCTGCTGCCTTGACATCGGTGAATACTGAATCTGCCGGGCAGCAGGAGCAAGAGTCAAGGCAGGGGTTAAAGGACTGTGTAAAGACGGCAAGGGATGTACAGGAAGCAGAGTGGACAGTTGAAAGTGATTCCCAGGAAGAGGCGGAACAAAATCAAACTAAAGGAAGACGGTCAGCGTCAGGGAAGACTATTCCTGTAGGAGACCGAAACGCGTCTGCTGCAGTGCCAGTGGACGGTGACGGTAATGAGAGTGATGACTCTGTCAAAATGATGGAGTTGGATAAAGTGTTCATAAACCTTGATGAATCAGAAGATGAGGACTTGCCCGACATTGTCTCAGATGTTCCTCTTCACAAAGAGTCTCGGCAGAGTCCAGCAAGTGTGACATTGAGTTCTGCGAGCACACAGACTTCTCAGCAACTCGTCGTTGACAGGTGAGTTCTGCCCTTTTTTTTGGGGGGGATGTGGAGCTCTGAAATGTCACAGGTGTGTCTTATTTGAAATATGACTGACCTTTTTTTCTTCCTGATCCCTCAGTAAAAATCAGTTTAATTTGCTGGTCAAAGATGAAAAAGCTCCCGTGGGTGAGGAAATGTTTCTCGTTCTTTCAAAAGGCACACAACAATGAAGGTGGTTCGAAACATGTCAAGCGTTTTTATCACTCGTGTCACAGAGTCCGTCAAAGATGAGGAGCCGTCGTTGGGAGTGTTCCAGAATCACACGGGGCCTGTCCACGCCCTGCAAATCCACGGTGGCATGTTGTACACGTGTTCAGGAGACAACACGGCACGGGCCTACAGTCTGGCGGTGAGTTGCTCGTGGTTCAAAGCGCAAAGCTGTTGACTCTCAGTCCATTCGCGTCCACTTACATGTGTTTATAAATGTGTACCTCATTTGAACTCACTTTAATAACATAATGTTTCAGGCATGAAACGTACCAACCAAACGTTATTTTGGTTCAAACTAAGAAACCTCGAAAAAAGAAAATGAACCTGTATTTTCTTCATTGCTGCGTTGCCAGACCAGGGAGTGTAAGGCGGTGTTTGACGGTCACACACACAAAGTCAACTGCCTGCTGGTGTCATCGCTCCCGAACATGTCTGCCCGCCTCTACACTGGGTCCAGTGACGAGACCGTGCGCTGTTACAGCATAAAGGTACAAACATCTGGCCGAGATATTTTCCTGTGTTTACTGGGTTTCTGATGGGTTTTTAACCAAAAAGTTATTTAATTCTGGCAGATTATAGGCCATTGATTTCCATTTGCCTGTTAAAACAAACCTGTAAAAAGCCAGCACAACCAGTGAAAGGCAGTTTTTCATTTGCAAAATAAGTGAGTACACACGCTTAAGCCCAAACAAAGTATTGACTGGATCGTATCAAGTCAAAATGAGTTAGAATTGTTTGATTTAAGCCCGCTCAGTTTTTGTTGCCCATTCAAATACCTGTAAAAACAGTAAAATGCATGTTTTTCACTTGCCAGAAATTGATTACAACCCCTACCTTGCAACTGAAACGATGTTTCTGCCATGAGGGTTGTATTTGACAAATTATAGCCCACTAAGTCTATTGTCCATTAAAATACCAGTAATAGAACCAGTAAAATAAACCATTTCAAAACCATTAAAACTATGCACGCACGTCTGTAAGCCTTGTACCCTCTCTGATTTAGTTTCCTGTGTTTTTAATGCTTTGTTTTCCTTTTTTATCTTTTCATTTCAACACACACACACACTCTTTAGTCAAATAAGTGCCTGGAGAAGATCTCCTTACAAGACCGAGTGTTGTGTCTGCACATAGCCTGGAATACTTTGTACGTCGGACTCGCCAACGGATCGGTCGCCACCTATGATTCAAAGGTGAGTTAAACAGGTTCAATTGAATTGAATTTAAACGGGTTGATGTATTGTGGTGAAGTATAACGCAAGTTCTTTTGGTGTTCAGACAAAAATAGAACTCTCTCATTGTGCAGATTCTTATTTTTTCTGATCAATCATTCTCATGTACACTTTCGTAATAGACTTTAATAGGATCGTTGCTTCCCTCTCACATTATTCTCGTCAGACTCTGAAACAGCTGGACGTGTTTGAATGCCACGGCCCTCGGGGCGTGAGCTGCCTGGCCAGCGCGCAGGAGGGAGCCCGCCGCGTGCTGCTGGTCGGCTCCTACGACAGCACCATCAGCGTGCGCGACGCCAAGAACGGCCTGCTGCTGCGCTCGCTGGAGGGTCACACCAAAACTGTCCTGTGTATGAAGGTGAGGGACTGAATCTGCAAAGTGTCATGTGACTGTTTCACTCGAATTATCTATCGACGTGATTTTATTTATGACATATCAGACCAGAAAAGGTTAATTTTATCCTCCTAAATAATATTTTAACATTTGCAGCAACATTCTTCATCATGAATGTGGGGAAAAAAAAGAAAAAAAACCTGCACACACAAACTGAACTGGTTTTGTTTGTCTTCAGGTGGTGAATGACCTGGTCTTCAGCGGCTCCAGTGACACATCGGTTCATGCTCACAATATCCATGTAAGTGTTTCATGAGTGTACAGTCGGTGATACTCGAGTATCTGAAGCCCGCTGTTTTAGATGTAGAGCTGCAACTAACGGTTAGTTTCCGTCATCGATCAATGTGTCGTTTATTTTCAAGATTAATCGAGTAATCGTTTGGTCCATAAAATGTCAGAAAGCGTTAAAAAGATGTCGATCAGTGTTTGTCAAACCTGGAAATGATGATGTCCTCGAAATGTCTTGTTTTATCTACAAACCAAAATGATGGACTTTTAATGATTTATTTGTGATCTGGAGCAAAGAAACTAAAATATTCACTAGTTTTAACCATGAATAAAGCTTCAAAGCAATGAATCGGTTATCAAAATAGTTTAGTAATCGATTAATTGTTTCAGCTCTGTTTTAGATGTTAGATGATCAGAATACTAGGCAAATGTTGATATACTAATAATTTATTACCAAGCCCGTTCAGTCATAAAATTGTTTAAACAATTATATTTGGTAAAAACTGTCCATTACATGTAATTGATTTATACTGTAGGGTAATATAAAGTATTTTAATGTTTACATATGAGGAAAAAGAAACTTTGCCCACCACTTATGTCAGCCTTTTAATATATTTTTATTTTTGTTGTTCATAGACGGGCGAGTTGATTCGGATCTACAAGGGTCACAATCATGCCGTCACAGCGATCTCCATCTTGGGGAAAGTGATGGTCACAGCTTGTCTGGATAAGCTGGTGCGAGTGTATGAGCTACAGGTATTTACACGTCCTCCGAGCTGTTTTCTACGAGGTTTTTAAAAGCTGACAAACTGGCTTTGGCATTCACACTTATGGATATGCCAAATAAATTCTCCTGTCCTTTTTTTTTTACCTTTGGTCAATACTCACCTTACTCACAGACGAGCTGAGTTATATTTACTGGAGATTCAGGAGCATAAAACACTGTTTTGTGGTCAATGATTAATGTCTTTGTGTCCCTGCCACAGAACCACTGCCACAAATAAGCCCAATAAACTAACAACAAGAGTCAAATTATTATTTTATTCACAGTTTTGACACAGTATATTTCAATAATAAGCAGTGCAACCAACCATTAATCAGTCAGGTTTGGACACGCCTTCTCATTCAATGTTGTTTTTGTCACTTTTTAAAGTGTAGTTTAATAATGAAGAGAAAGAACACACATGACTGTGATGATTATGTAGTAAACACACACACAAAAAGGTGTTAAACAAACCAGAATTGTGCAAAGCTGTCTTTAAAACAAAAGATGGCCACTGAAGAATCTAAAATATAACAGTTAACTCTATATTAACTATTCATGACTATGCAAAAACATCCTTTGTGCTTTTATATACTCTAGATATTTTATAACTTTGTGTCTTTCTTCCTAGTCACACGACCGCCTGCAGGTGTACGGCGGTCACAGTGACATGGTGATGTGCATGTCCATCCATAAGAGTGTGGTAAGTCAGTCCATTCTTGACCCTTTTTTGCCGGAGGTTGATGAGTAAAGACTGAATGGTTGTGTTTTATTCCTCATTTCTAGATCTACACCGGCTGTTATGATGGCAGCATTCAAGCAGTCAAGCTAAACTTGATGAAAAACCACCGCTGCTGGGTGAGGACTAAGCTTTGAGCTCACTTGAAGAACAATGACTCTTCTTAAATATGTTCCTTTTTTTGTTGTTGTTCTAACTAACATTTTAACAACTCTTGTCCAGTGGCATAACTGCTCTCTAATATTCGGCATGGCGGAGCATCTAGTGCAGCATCTTGTAGGAGATCACACCAACCAGAAGCTGCAGACGGTCAAGTGTCGCTGGAGAAACTGCAACTCCTTCTTCTGCACTCAGCAGTCAGTTCAGCAGGTGACGGACTAATGGCCTTTTCTCAAGCCCCGCCCCCACACTAGAGCGATCTGGCCCTTCCGACGATCATGGTTGTCTTCCAATTTTAGGCTGATTTGATTTTGAACAGATTATCTGGCCAAATTATCCTGTAGTGTGAGGGATTAACAGACGTTGTGTTCTTTTCTATTGAACCAAAACTTGCGCGCGCAAACACACACACACACACACACACAGAGCAGCTATTAACTGATGACGCAGACAGTCCGCCTCCATGTCTGTTTACATTCTGATGTCTGAGTTTCTGTGAGATCCCTAATCCCTGGAACATCCTCCCTTAAAATCGTTTGATTAAACACAAAGTGTGTGGTCCTGCGTCTGGACTGGATCGTCCAAGTCTGTGTTGAAAAGTGGCTACAAAAATTGTCGTCCGTGTCATATTTGAAAATCCTCTATAGTGTGGGGCGGGCTTTACAAGCACGAGGATCTTCATTGAGCAACGCATGAAAACTCTGCTAAGTTTGATGTTCTTCCTTCCCACAGGAGCTGCCTGTCCACATGCAGTGCCACGTGCAGAAAGACAGTGAATTCAGTCATGACTGAGGGGACGCAGAGGACGCCGGGACTGTCATCCGTTACAGTATTTGAGCCTCTTTTTTGTCTTTCACGTTGTTTAAAAAAAAAAAAGGATTTCCACTTGAATGGACACGTGGATCTCTTTGACCTTGTGAACACTGACTGTTAAGTCAATGGAGGACACACACAAAAGAAACGACTGCGCGCTCAAGCATTTCATTTGACGCCTTACTGTGCATGATTGAATCTCTTTTTGTGAAACGGCTTTTGCAATAATTTGCCTTTTAAAATGAATCTTGTTTACATGTATATCAATGAAGGTTGCGATCTCAGCTTTATGGGTGTGTTTCAACTTCCATCGTCACGCTTTGTGCGTGAGCTAAACTATCACAGGTCATTGATGCTGGTGGAGTTGGTGCTTTGTCTTTACAAAAACATTCAGGAATTTCAAGTCCCTTGCGGTCGAGTATTTCATTCTGACGTCTTCCACAGTGTCGGAAGGGATCATTTAGTCAGAAGTAGAACAGAGAAATGGCGGCTTTACTGTTAAAAATGTATAAACGTGTCGTTTGTGTGTGTAAATATCACAAAATCATCATTTTTTTTATCAGTTCATTATTACAGATTTGATTTTTGATTTGTTTTTGTCCTACACCAACAATATTTTGTTAGGTTTCCTGACTCCACAGCTGACACACATTTACTCTTGTCTATCGTCACTCCTACACGTGAGAGAACTTTGATCATGAGAGGATTATTTACAAAACTGCTGCTAAACATGCTCAAAAACTCATTTCTTTCCAGGCAACAATAGAAAGGAGTGAACACTGTCAACTTGTATGATGTAATACTTTGTGGTTTCATTTGTTATTAATACATACTGTGTGTGTACGGCAATAAACGGACAAAAATAGTCATTCTTCTGATTCACTGACTGCTTTGACGAACATGATGTTCGTAGCTTTACGATGTCAGTGTTTATATCGTTTGCTCGGTGGGAACATGGAATCTGTTCACATTAATAGGCTCTTAGTGCACTCTGTTCACTCTGGCGGTTTAACTAAAGAGAGACTGAAGTGACGGGAACAAAACTGCTGCCGTAAACGTGAGCGTGAATGTCCGCAGCTGAGTCGGGTGTGGGGGGGAAACGATTTAAGAGTACATGGTGAGCTGGAGCCACTGCAAAGACACAAAGAGAATATGTCAGATGAGTGAAATAGTCTTAAAATAAACAACTACAGGTTTAAATGCAGGCTTAAAGATGACCGTGAGAACAAAATGTCACAGTTTATGCTTGTTTTGGTTTGAACAAGTCTTGAAATGTCCAGTTTATAATGATAAAACTAAAAAACCAGCAAATCTTCTTATTTAAATACAGTTTTTTTTGTATTCATTGAATAAATTAGGGATTATTACAGGTCCCTCAGACCATAACTGACTTTTTCTTTTAAGCTTATTCATTTAAGTGGTTTTGCATACAATAAAATATAAAAATAACACCAAATCTTAGCTATATATGATGTACTGTACCTCCAGCACGTTGAGTTTGATGATTCCGTCTCCGTCTTTGTCAAAGGCATTGAAAGCTCCTGCGAGAGAAACCCACATTCATGTGTGTGCTTTTTTTTTCTTCTTCTTTTTTTAAATAGAAACCTTTGAGGCTGAGCTGCATGTGTTCCTGCAAAGATTTGAATTTGTACTCACTGAACATGCCCTCGAGCCTCACAAAGCAGCAGATGTAACTGTCGAAGTCGATGTCGAGTTGTTCATCCGAGTAGCGCATGGCGATGATGTCGTAGAGCTGTTTGTTGAGGTGAAAGCCTTCATGTGGAGACAAAAGTTGGTGTGA
The DNA here is from genome assembly GCF_019176455.1 of Solea senegalensis. Lineage (NCBI taxonomy): Eukaryota > Metazoa > Chordata > Actinopteri > Pleuronectiformes > Soleidae > Solea > Solea senegalensis. Next base: position 12,904,543 of record NC_058037.1, on the reverse strand, counting down.
TATATGTGGAAAATTAGAAAGCTAAGATATTTTATTGTATTCTGTAGAAAATTCTATTGCCATGGTTCTCAAACTGTGGTATGTGCACCAACGGTGGCACGCAAGCTTCCTCCGAAATACCGTTCTTCGTAGAAAATAATAATAGAGTCAGCTTATGTGAGGAAGGGGAGGATGATGAGAGAGCAGATTATTTTATTGTAAAATCTGCCTCCTGTGAAAAGTCTGTAGCTGACTCCCCAGCTTTTCCGGTTCTCAGAACGTTCTGGGAATGTTCCCTGAAGGTTCCTCCCTATGTTCTCCTAAAGTTATCCCAATGTTAGTTTTTGGTTGCACATTCGGTTACCAGAACGTTCCCCTAACGTTACTTTGTCACAACCTTCATATAACCTTTGTAGAGCGTTCCTTTGGTTTGCACGGCCTATTTACACCACTGTAAACACTAAACACAAAATGCAGTAATAAAAATGTGCAAATAGAGTCAACAGTTATTCCCGTCACGTCACTCACCTGCATCATTAACGGCGTTCCTCATCTCAAAACTGCTGATGGAGACTTTTTTGTCTTTCTTGTAACGCTTGAAGATCCGCTGTAAACAAAGAGACACTGACAGTTAGTTAGTAAGGTAAAATAAAAAAAAAACAACATAAACAAACGTAAAAGTGACTGAAAACACTCAACCTGCCACTCCTTGATCTTTTTCCACATGTGCTTGAACTCCTGCAGGTTCAGCTTTCCTGTCCCATCCGTCTGGAAGAAGTTCAGTCATAGAAAAACCAAAAGTACAGATTTTGATCTAGTGGAGATCACAGGAGGGATTCAAACCAACAACCTACTGATGCCACTTTCCCACATCTTAGAAAGGATACGTCCATTAAAGCGATCATACTGCGACACGTCTCGAGGCTGAAACCTTCTTCCGTCTTTATTTCGCTATCTGTGGAGACAATAGCGTTTAACGTTGAGACTGATTACGTCAACGACAGCTCGTCTGTCCGGCGCACTCACGTTTGGCGAGCACGTTCTTCATGATGGTCTTGAGTTCATTGGCACAGATCTGCATGTCCTGGTGGGAAAACACGTTTTGTGTTCAGCTCAAATTAAACACGCAGCGTTCACCCGTCATCGTCCTCAGTCTCACTGGTACTCACGTCACCAGAAATCTGTTGGTAAATGGCCCTGAAATGTTTTTCCTCGTCGGTCTCCTCGGGTTCTAGCAGTTTATGCTGAGGACATTGAAACAAAATGAAGAAAAAGAAGATACATGACACTTGTTGCTGGAATTAAAAGTAAAACAGGTTTCTAGAGCAGAGAGTAAGAAAACAGTATCATCTGCATAGAGAATGGTGTTTTCTAACTGCCTTGTTGCCTGATTTTGCTCCATCACTGCATGTTTTGATTTAATTATGTGTGCATTTCCCCACTGCACCACAGGAGAGCAGCACATGTGCAACTGAACCGAGCACTCATGGGAAAACAGGTGCAGCTGAGCCACTTGAGATCATTTGGCTTCAAACTTGGTTTTATTATTCGTAGCAACGTTATTTGACCTAGTCAAGATTGCATTACGGGGTCATCGGCGCAAGGCAATTATGATGAGGCCAAAGGTCAAAGTTCACTTTGACACAAAGTTGCCATCGATACACATTCACGTTAAACACTACCTTTGGTTTCTTCCTCTTCTCCCCCTGAATGTCGTCATGCTCAATCTCTTTGTTGGCGCGCGCTCTGTCTGACACAAACACAATAGGCTGGCAAGTAGGTAATGGTCGTGGTTTTTGAGCGGAGAGAAGGGAGTTAAAAGACAAAGAAAACAGAAAAGAGAACATTAATATAGATCCTCCACCATATACAATCTGTATATTCAATGGTGGCATTAACGACAGCTGCCAATGTCGCCCGAAGCTGACATATGACAGACAGAAGAAGGGGTGGGGGGGAGCAGAGTTTAACAGCAAATGGTGCACAACTTGCATGCGTTACCTTTCCTTTCTTTTTCTCGTCTTGCTGATTCCCAGTAAGACGAGGACGGACGGGAGGATGAAATGAGACGAAGAGGAGGAAAAAACACTCAGACATTGAAGTTTGTTAGTCATACTTGTGAGGAGAGAAAATGAGTGAAATACGTGCACTAGGAGAAGATTTCAAGAGCAAAGTTTGGAATTATCGAATTCCAAACTTGGATTTACAGTCAAGTGATATTGCAACGTGAAAGCAGATCGTAGTCACAGTGGATACAAGGAAGGAAGGTGGGTAAATAGGTAGGTGGGTAGGTAAATTTCACCACTGCAGTATTGGTCCAAATTATTCAAATAAACCCACTTTGTCCCTGCTACTTCATTAATCAACTTGCAAACCTGCGTTTTGCCAGTCTCGATGGTGTTCTCCGTTTCCCTGTGATGAGAAACAGACACATTAGGATTCCTATGACGTGATGATGGTTTCACTGTCAAAAATCCCCCATAATAACGTCATCGGCAGCGTCACCACCACAGACGCTCGCCGGCCCCACCCCCAGAGCTCCTTACTCGGAAGTGCTCTTCTTCTCAGAGAAAACCCTGAGGATGTATTCGCCCTCTTCATGGGGCTCAAAGGTCGTGGGGATGACGGCGTACTCCCCAGGAGGCAAACAGAAACGTTCGGTCACCTCTCGTAGATTAATGTAGGTTTTGCATTTAGCTACGGAGGCTGTGTACAAGAAGAAATCCTTCTCTAGATGTTGATCTTCCCCTTGCATCTGTGGATGGAAATAGTGAGATTTAGAAATTAGAATTTGATCGTTCCACTGGTTCTCTATTTTCACTACAGTACTTTATGTCTATTAGTTGAATATTATGCTCAGTTGTATCAACGAGCACATTATCTCATCACTCACATTTACATATTTTGCAAAAAGCCAAATAATTGGTAAATCTGTCTTCTCAAATCTGACGATTATTCCCAAAAAGTGTCTTGAAACACTATAATACATTTCTCATGTCACTACATGTACTGCACACACAACTCTCTGGAGTCACAGGTCAATGTAATGGAAAGTAATGTCCTTCACCGAGATGGTCATACCTCCTCTGGTACCTGCAGAGACACACAGGACATGATAGTTTAAATCCAGTCGATGCAGATTTATGGAAAGATACCAGGAGGAAACGTGGGATGTTAAAGTTCTTGTACCTCGTAGATAGAAAACCCGATGGTGAGGAATTTAGCTCCTTGGAAGCGTTGCTTCCGTCGGCCTTTCTGCATCAGAGCCACAACAACAGTGCAGCCCACCTTTCCATCCTCTGGTTCATCATCCTCCTCATAAAGTTGCATCCGGTACTGGGGGTTTGTCCAAAACGTGCCTGGAAAATGCAAGATGTCATTCTGCTGACTGGAGTTTTATGAGACTTAATCCCTTCCCCGGTGACTGGCCACCAGTCTGCTTCCAAAAAAGAAGACTTACTCGGGAAGTTCCTGCAGCCGCCAGCAGAGCTGCCTCTCACCCAGCGGCCCTCATTGACCGATACAGTCCAGCTGTGTCTTTCGTCACCCTGCAGGGCATCGGGGGTCAAATTACACATCTCTAGTTTGGTGAAGTTCCTCTTGAACTCGTCGAAAGACATCCTGGACGGGAACACGAAAGAGGAAGCTGGTAAGAGAAAAACTTTCCTTTCCTGAGGGGTTTTTACCATCTTTTTTGGAATGGGTTGCTTCCCACGGAGGGTGTATTATTCTTTATAGATGGTAAATCAGGCTAAATGAATGTGTTAGAATCAGCGTGGTAATGTAACAAAGTACTTAAGTACAAAATTCCCGTATCTGTACTTTACGTTGTGATTTGTATTTCTAGCAACTTTTACTCCGCTATATTTCCTCTAACTGTCTTTGTTACTCGTTACTACCAAATAAAATCAGAAGAAGAAGAAGAGTTGGTATTATGGTCTGGATTTTCTAGTCTTGATGAGCTGTTTACTGCATAGTTTTCACCCATTCAACATGGGGTTAAGTGTCTTGCTCAAGGACACATATAGACTAGCAGAGCCAGAAATTGAACCCATAACCTTCCAGTTGAAAGACAACTCACCCTACCACTGAGCTACCATGGCTCCAACCTCACACATTTTATATCAGAAAATTGCTTTGGATACTTAAGTAAAAGTCTTAAAAGTATATGACATTAACTGTACTTAAGTAATATTATATTACATTATATAGTATCTGGTAAGATGCTTGTACTTTTACTCAAGTATCCCTTTAAGGTAAAAATGTAAAAGGTACAGCTGATGGTGTTTGATTTTAGAAGAATACCAACCAACTGCACTGAATTCATGGTGAATTATTGTGAATGATTCTAAAAATGGGCCAAAATGAAATGTTAAATAAATGTCACACCGGTTTCACTTACCAGAACTCACTGGACTCTACAGTCTGTTTTTTTAAGTTCTCCTTATCCGCGATGGAAATAGTCGACCACTCCTCTGAGCTATGGAAAAATAAAACCACACCAATAAAACCGTGTCAACATTCTGCGGCGCCAGTTTCTCATTTCCGACCTGAGACGCGTTAGTGACACATTATGTACCAGGACCGCAGCAACACTGTCAGGACTCGAGGCAATAAATTCTCACCTTGCATTCCACGGTCCCTTCCACAGCACGCGGCCCCAAGGATTGCGCAGGCGAATCAGGCGGATTCTGGAGTCCTTTGCAACTTCATCACACTGACGATGGCAAGTCATTCGTTTTAGTGGGAAAGTAAATTATTTACATACATTTTTTATGTTATTTTTTAAAAATGTTGCAGTTACAGCCAGACAACATTTAACTGTACCTCCTCCAGGGCTATGATGGAGTAGGCATGACCTCTGATCAGCCCCTGTGCCGTTCGAGTCTCCAGTTCACTGGCTGAGACAACCTGAGAGGTACAACATACATACACACACGTCGAGAGGAAATTTATCACCAAGTGCAACTAAATTGTTAAATTATGAAATGGTTAAACTCTGAGCTCTCATTCACTACTGTTTTTCATTTTTAAATGGTTATAATTTATTAAATTATCTATTAGATAACTATATATTATATACTTTATTTATATAGTATATTAACAGAACACAGACTGGATATTACAGATAATCCATCTTGTCCAAATATGGTATGGATACATTAAAGAATCAAACTCTAAATCAGCTAATCCTTCTTGTTGAAAAAGGCAAAATTGCATGGTAAAATGATCAATTAATGGTTATTATTTGTGTTATTTGTGCTGATATGAGATTTTTTTTTTGTTTTTTGACACTCATGCATATTCTTTTTCTTTCCCAGGTTGGATTATGTTACACGTGTCACTGCAGCACGTCCACTGTGTCTTCCCGTGTTTTTCCACGCTCTCATTCGACCACTCACGTCGATGGAGCAGCCCATCAGCGAGCCTCTCTCGAGCGCCTTCCTCATGATGCTGTAGAGATCTTTGGGCGCCTCGGCCAAGTCAAAGAACTCGGTAACGCCACCTGTGAAATCCTCCATGGCCTCCAGTGTGTTCCCCCCTTTCAGTGCCTCATAAGACCCGTGCAGCCTGAGAGAGACAGAGGTAAAATCATTCTGTTCAGTGCACAGACATGTTTGTTTTCTGAGGCATAGATTCTTCACAGCCTCTGGAGCAATGTGGAAAAAAATATGCAAACGGTAAAGGTCTTAACATAGGTTTTACCTCCAACTGTAATGTAATGAGGTTATAAGTCAGTGGTTTCACATGTAAATCATCTACATTGTCACCCATGGTTCTCAATCTGTGGTACGTATACCACGAGTGGTACGCGAGCTTCCACTGGTGGTACTTGGAGGAAAATCATAAATACTGGAATTTTGACCACAGTGTGTAGGAAATTAAATAATAAGAGTCACCTTATCACTCACTCCAGCTTAATCTAATTTCACTATACCGGTGTGTGGAATATATATGAGGAAGAGGAGGAGGATGAGTCTTCCTCCTGTTATTTAAAGTGTGAGAACCACAGATAACTGGTCAAATTACTCCAATCTGATGTTTCTGTGCGACTTACTTTGCGTAAGCCTTTTCCAGAAGAGCGCTCCAGAACTCGTTCTTCCTGAAGGACTTGGTGAACACCAGCTTGTTGTTGCAGGTGGGAATGCGGTCGTCCACAACCACATCGACCCACTCCCCGTAACGCCAGAACTGAAAAGCAGGGCACAAGGTGAAAGTGGGTAGTTAGTAATGAGACGAGACAAACAGTCACTAAATACAAGTCTAACCTACTGTGTAAATACTAAAAAACAAACTGAGACACTGCAAAAAAACAAAACAAAACAGTAGAATTTTAGTAGAAAATGTGATATAGAATGAAAACCTGGAAGTGGAAGATGCCGGCGTAGTTCTCAGTGAAGCTCTGATCTCTTGGAATGACTCTGTACAGCAGCTTCTCATTCAGCGTCAGACAGGCGATGGCGGCGAGCAGCCAGCAGTCACCTGTCAAGAGCAGAATCACGAGATATGAAACAAACGCAAACCACATCACTGCAGGTGTCAATAACTGAACAGGGTCATTCCAATTGTTCCTCTGCTTTCCATACCAGGCCTTAGCCTTAGCGTTAGCCTGGGTTCTCATTTATATTTTCTGTACTTCGCTACTCTGTCGGTCTGTTTCTGCTTGTAAACACACAGGATGTTGGCATATAGCTGAATATTTATTAGCTGTTTCTTTTAGTGTTATATATTTATTTATTTAAAATGAAAATAAAAAGTTGGGAAAATCTGGAATATCTGGAAAAACTAGCAGGAAATAAAGTTACTTTACAACTCAAAGTCCAAAATTACCCAATTCTCCTTGACAGATGTCAGTCCTGTTGGCTCCATCTATGATGAAGTGAGGGCTTTGACAAATTTCCTGTCGTAAAGAAAAACCACAATCAAGAGATGTTTCTGAACATATTTTGCAACATGTTTTTATTCTATTTCTCTCATCATGAAAGACTGGGCAAGATGAAATGACAGATGAGGTATATTTATTTGATTGTGCCACAAGACTAACATGGACTACTAACGGACTAAAAGACTGATGAGGTCAATAGTAGGACACATCTGAAGCACCTTTTCTATTCTCTACCCTTTTCAATTTCATGGACGATAACAATCAGACTTATGATTAAGGCCTTAGTCATTCACGATTAACATGATAATAGAAATTCACCACGATTAATCAAGAATCAAGAATTTTTATTGTCATTACGAGGACATAACGAAATTTTGCAGTGACTCCCAGCTTAAAGGCACACAATAAAATAACAAAAATAACGAAAGTCTTAAACACTTAAATAAGACACAACAAAATATAAAACTGCAAGTATGTTCACAGCACAATCCCCTGTGCTGTCCTCACCACCCGAGCTAAGTTCTTCTTGTCCCGTGCTGTGCAGCTGCCGTACCACACTGTCACGCTGAGACACAGGATGCTCTCTAAAGTAGCTATGTAAAAGTTTATGAGCAGCTGGGAAGAGCCGTTGTTGGGCCTTCTTCACCAAATGTGAAGTATTCACACTTCAGGAGAGGTCAGAGGAAATGTGGATGCCCAGGAACTTTATGCTGTTTACACGCTCCACCTCCTCTCCATGTATGCTGAGGGGAGCGTGTTCAGTCTTCCTGGACCTCCTGTAGTCCACTGTGACCTCCTCGGTCTTAACTTACTGTAAAGGCTTTTAATCCAGATAAGCGATAATATTGTATATTGTATACTGAAAACTCAGTTGTTTTTTTCTGATCAGAAAAAAATAATTTATAAAATTAGAGTAGGTAAATGTTTTGTTGTTAATAGTTCTTGTACATCAGTTTGCCATTTTAAACTAATGGTCACAAAAATGATATTTATTGTTTTCTGTAGTAGTCAGCATTTAAACTCTGCTTGACATGATTTATGACATATGGACTTGACCCTGAAACTGAAAACTAGTTGGAGAGATTTCCCAGGGTGTGCTGGACGTTGGACCGCGGGTCGCCCTCTGACTTTCACTGCATATTTGTGAGAAGTCAGCTGTTAGAGGTCAGCGGGTCATGACTCTTTAGTCCTCTGGACAAGTGCTAATGCTGCACTGAGCACAGCAAAGCCCTCACCTCATAACTACATGGCACTGTCAGGGCAGCAAGGTTGACAGCTTCAGTGGGAATCTTGAATCTTCTGCCAAATGAGGCAGCTGTCATCAGGGATATATTTATGCTGGAGCTCTCTTTTAAAGCAATGTATATAGGTCATGGGAGCAATTTCATGTCATGGGATTAAATGGGTTTTGTAAAAATGATTTCTAACCTCGGGATTTGGAATGACAAAGGAAAATTATATTTCTGTTATGTACATGTGTAACTGGCTGGCTTTTCTCTGATGTTTCCTCCTTATTTTTTTATTTTTCTTATAAATTATTAGTTAACACAAGAAGTATATTGAAATCTTTTGAGATCCATTGGGCCAAACTATAAACTCAAAAAATGATGTAATATCCCAAATGTTCCCAGAAGATTAATAACATTAAAAATATTATTAATTAGCTCTTATTCAGAGTTTATTCACATGATACTTTGGCAGAAACTTAAGTCCTGTAATGACACAACTGACCATAACTACAGCTGTAGAAATGCAGCCTCATGTTCCAAATTTAGAGTGGACACCTCTGCTGACCCCTCAGTGTGACTCATGTATCAATGATCTCATGTCAATGTTTTTAGAGGCAATTTCGTCAGCCATTAAGGCAGCAATTACAGTTTCATATTTCACTGGATTTCAACAAGGCAGCAATTTGAAATTAAATATTGTTTTGATCTCATTCATTTGCAAGTAAGCAATCTTGACTTTTTCCTGTGTGAGCGAATGGTCAACAAGCAAATGGATGGAGACAATAAATCTCAATAAGGACCAAATTAAACTGATTAATCCAACTACTTTAACTCCAGTAATCTCTCTGCATTCAATATTTCCATTTAATCCTACTCAGACTTAAAATGTACAGTCCTACTATACATAGTTATTTGCTTTGTTGCTGAGAAATTATAACTTATAAAGTGTGAAGCTATAGGAGCTTAGTTTAGCATATAAAAAAACTGGAAATGGGAGTGAAAGCGCTAGCTTAACTCTCTCCTGGGTATAAAAATATACCACTAGCATGTCTAAATCTCACAAATAAACACACTAAACAATATAGTTTGTTTATTCAGGTTGGCTGTGTCCTCTACTAGCCTTGGTGCTAAGCTAACCTAAGACAGGCTAAGCTGACAGTTTATAGTTATCAGACACATAAATTTGTTATCTGCCTCTTTGTGCACTTAATGTTGTACAGGATTTTTTTAATATAACATGGTTGTTTTCAAATGAAGTGCAGAGTAATTAAAATAACAATATTTTTAAATAATTGTCGTAGGTTATGTTTGTGTGTTCAATAGTAATATAAAAAACACATAATGATACAAGTGATATTACAGAAGGTGTTGTTATGCCATGTATTGATTTAATTTTATTCCCAAGAATCTTAATGTGGAACATAAATGGTTAAATGGTCTTTTCTTTATATAGCCATATACACTATCACACATTGTTCATACTGGGGCACACGGTTGGTGTAGTTGGAGTTTGCATGTTCTCCCCTGTGTTTGTGGGTTTTCTCCGGTTTCCTCAGGCATATTTGGGGATAAGGCAAATTTGACACTTTTCAAACTGACTGTAGGTGTGAGTGGACGGTTGTTTGACTGTGATGGACTGGTGACCTGTCCAGGGTGTACCCTGCCTTTTGCCCTATGTCAGCTGGGATTGGCACCAAAACCCCCTGCAACCAAAGTGTGGTTAAATGTCACCCCCTAAGCGTTAGTCTATCAGTGTTTACATTTGTGTCAGTTTGCTGCCATGAAGTACAGTACTGTGAGTCAAGGGACATATAGCATGTCACATACTCTCTTCATGCCAGACCTAATGTCTAATGGCTGCAGATCAGACCCATTTGCTGTTTACAATAAACCGAACGCCAATCAAAGATTTGTGTTTCAAGAACATGTGAAAACCTGAGACCAACACTGCTCAGACACTATGCTGCCCACTCATGGCAGAGAATGTTCCTCGATCAGCTGTTTGTGACTGTAGAAGGTGATAACCTCGAAGAATGCACCCGCAACCATTCAGCCCAATCAACGTGACATCCAATCTGTGTGCGGTGGAGTAAGTGATGAGACATATACAGATTTTAGAGGAGAGCTTTTGCAAACATGTTGAGTTTATCTTGGGCCTACACTAATGGATGTGATAATGATGAAAGACTGGCACTCACCGAGGGGCGCTTCCACTCAAACTTCATGGCAGGTCTGTGACTATAGAAGAGTGAGGATTCATTTGCAGGGAACAGGGGGTCCTCAAACAGAACCTTCTTCTTCACATATTTGTCTCGCAGCTCCAGAAATGTCTTCAGGCGCTTGGCATCTTTGACGGCCTCATTTCTGCTCAGAATCGCAGAGTAGATTGAGTTCGCACCAGCAGGAGCATAATCAGCTTTTTCATCAGGCTCGAATGACGCTTCACTTTCAAGAAGCACTTTCACCTTTGTCTCTTCCACAACTGGCTCTTTCTTGTCATATTTTCTGTCCCCCATCTTGTGAGTGTTTACCTTAGACTGGCATTTCTATTTCAGAGAGCAGGTCATGAAGTAAAGTCCTTCCTTAGTTGTAGAAACAGAGAATGAACTTGCAAAACAGCCCAAAGAAACTTCCTGTGCCCTCCTCCCTGACTCTGGTGATCACTTTTAGTTCCTTTTAACCACCCAACATGCAGCTTCTCACACAAACACTCCCACAGTCACTGTTGGGTCCCTGGACCTAAATATAGGTCTCTTTCAAGGAGGGGAGGAGGCTTCTCAGAGAGAGACCCTGACCGTCAGGGGTGTTGACTGAAATCTATACCATGAATGCATTTTGCTATCACCAAATCATGAAAAGTACATTTATGGAGGTCACAAGACGTCAACAAGTGGTTAGAATGATCATGAACCAAACATGGATTTAAATGTTTAATTCCTTATTTTATTAGGAAGTTAAACTGAGGCTAAAGTTTCTTTTAAAAGTGAGACTTTGCCAAGAAAGGAACATTTCAGTATCGTACGTGCACATGGACTACAACATTACATTAACAACAAATGGAATCAGAAAACAATTTTTTTTTATCACACTTTAAGCCATAGAAAATAAAGCTTTTGAGATATTGCTTAACATTATTCAACAAATCTGACAGTCATGTATTATATTATCCAGAGTCAAATGTTAATACAACTTAAATCAGTCACATGTGCGTGACTGTTTATCATGAGGTAACTTCTATGAATATATTTATCCTGTGTGTTTTGTTTTTGAGTAATGTTTTACATATCTAAAAATGTGCCATGCATTAAAGAAAGAAATCTGGAAATTTAAACATTCAGAATTTTCCAAACAAAATTGTACATGATTTTTTTTATTTATTTATTATTATTTATTGGTTGTTTTCTTAGCTGGGCTGAGATCTGTTACAGGAATTTGATGTGTCACTTCTCTTGCACCCCTTGGATTAATGATAGCTACATTGACACCTAGTGGTAAAAGAAAGTAGTTGACATTTATTTCCAACTGGAAGTTGACCTATCATGACCATAGGTCATGAATGGTTGCACCTCTTCATCTGCCTTTGATGTGGGTTGCTGTGGTTACTGTGTTGGGGAAATTCATCAGCCTTTCATAAGTGCAAGAGAGATAGTACACGGTGTTCCAATTGATAATGAATGGGGAACAAGCGGAGAGCTGCAAGAGCAGAAAAAAATTGAATGCAATGTATGAATCCTTTTCAGGTTACTTTTTTGTAAAGTGAGAAAGAACTGGAATTCAGAAGGAGGCAGTGTCTGCCAACTGACGTAAAAGACCACCAGCACTAACCGACATTTACAGATGTCCCAGTGGTAAGGGGCCCACTGAACATAGGCACGCCCTGACATACTCTGTGCAGTCATTGCTGAACATGTGTCAAACTCATTAATTCTTGATTACCTTACATATGCTCATAACACAGTATATACATATGCCTGACAGGTCAGAAAGTATGGAAGCATATGGCTGCCATGCCAGAAAACCAGTATCACATAATAACGTGAAAGGTTTCACATTAAAACAACGTTGTAACAAATTAAATAATCTCACACTGAGGTGAAATGTTTCACGTTATGGATTATCTCATTATAATGTGCTTAGTTTCACATTATGATAAATTATCTCATTATTATGAGCCTGCTCCAGCTCAGTATCAGCAGAATCTCACCATTATGTATCCCCCCCAGGATGAAGTACAGTGGTGCAGTAATGGAATAGTTTGTTCTTCCGAAAGGATCACATTTTGAGGTACTAAACTTTAGTGAAAACTGTCGAAAATTGGCATGAAGACTAGAACTGGAAAATGTTTATAAAATAAACTTTTCACTTTCATATGTGTGAGACAGAACGCTGCTTTATTTAAATGTTGCTGAAGGGGGATGGCACTAACTAGACCTGGCAACCAGTGTGAGAAGCCACGGTATGGTAGCCACAGTTAGCCGCAGCCCTTTACTGCATCTGTAAGTTGACGCCATCATATCATACCGGGCTAAATGTTAACCTAGCTCCCAAGTCAGTCTGCCGTTGTGTCCGCGTAGGTGAAGTTACTGAGACCGTTCAAACCTCTGTCTTTGTGCCGAGTTCGTCCGAGCGGTTGTGTTGTTATTTAACAAGTTAATGTGTTTAGGATGTTGTTATTTTGTGTAGTTTCCTCATTAGCGGAACTGGAGTCTTGAGAAGCAGCGAGGGGCGGTGGGCTGCTAAATCTGATACCGAACCGAGTAGATCGTTTGCTAGTTAGCACGCAAACCCGAGAATATAACCACTGAAAAGGGATTATAAACTAACGATTTTGTTTGTGAGTTAAATGCTCGCCGGCGGTGTCAGCTCTTACGCCCTGTCGTTTCACTCGTTACGCACCTCAGCTAAGGAGCTAGCTGCGTCACGGAGATAGCAGCGACTCTGCCGAGAAAAGGAGATTTTTAGCCCAGCTGAGCAAAGTGACCACCCAGGAAAGGTCTGCCTCTGTGGGAGTCTGATACACTGGAGCTGGCATCGTCACATTTGCCATATTTAACACGTACGTGTAATTTCTGCTCACATTTGAGATAATTGTCATAATGGCCTTTCCTGCACAGTGCTAAATCAGCTAACTTCTTTTGCAAAGTTACTCTTATGCACCCTTGTTAGCCAGCTAAAGCTAACAAGTGCATGCATTGTTCGGCTATATTTTACGTGTGTCTAATTTTATAGTTATAGGCATTTGACGAGCGGCCTGTGGTGCTCACGTTGCGTGTTTTATTGTAAATCACACAGCAGGCGGTTGTGCCTGACAACAGAGAGGGAGAGAATGTCTGAGGGAGAAAACAAGCAGGCCCCGGACTCTGCCCAGGAGGCGAAGCCGGAGCCTGGGGCTGTTACACCGGCGGGTCAAGGAGTGACATCGGTCTCTCCCCCTGTGTCCATGGTGACACAGCCTCCAGCTACTGCTGCCACAGAGGATGAGGAAGAGGAGAGCGAGGATGAGTCAGAGATTTTAGAGGAGAGTCCGTGTGGACGCTGGCAGAAACGCAGAGAAGAGGTAAGGGCGTGTGTCTGCACAGATGTACCTTTGTTGAAAATGTAGTTATTTGGAAAAGGGGTCATGTTTGCAAAGTCCGTGTGTTACATGCAACATTCAAGACAGCGTTTAACGTGCTGCCTGTTTTGAGAGAATGTTAGGAGATGTGGATCACGGTTTACAAGATGTTTTACTCTGAGTGGGTATAAAAGTGGGCGTTGTCTCCTGGTTGCAAAACAAACTTCTGCTGTAAAATCTCAAGATGTGCAGTTTTACTGGTGCCATGACAGTTTTTGAAACTGAAAATTCAAGACACTCACTGTCAGTCATACAATGTCTACGCATGTGTCATTTTTTATCATCTGTTTTCCTGTAAATGGGAACATAACATACACAACTGACATTCTACTGAAGAAGACATGAAACCAATGAGTGACACCATCAACTCCTGAGGGAAATGTTTATTGACGTTGTAAACTGAGTAGTAGGCTCATTTTCTCATAGATTTCAATTTAAACTGAATTATTTTTGCAGTCACCCCCTTGTGGTCAACTACTGCTTCCTATGCTTCACTTTTCAAACTGAAAAGTCCATTTCATTTAAACAATCTATGGTTTTGTTTGAATGGGATCAGTAGAACGTCCAACTGGAAGAAGCAAAATGAAACCAAAATAAAATTCTTGCCTTCAACCATGTTAAAAATACATGTTTGAATGTATAATCCAAACACCTGTTCTGCCAAATCATCGTGACACAGCATCTGTGTTGTTGGTGCCTAAGGAAAGTGCTGTGTGACAGCATGGTAGGTTAAGAATCTCTCAAACTATAGCAACAAGTATCAGTGCTATTCCTGGGCCTTATACAACAGTTTTTCTCTGCTGACCCCTGTCCACATGCCGTTAAGTGTATAAGTATCTCATATACTCCGACCTCCAAAACTAAAAATCATAAGTGTAAGTCTAGATACGAATTATGCAATGTGTTATTTTCCTCATGAAGGTGAATCAGCGTAACGTCCCAGGGATCGACAATGCTTACTTGGCCATGGACACAGAGGAAGGAGTCGAGGTGGTGTGGAATGAGGTTATGTTCTCAGAGAGGAAGAATTTCAAACTACAAGAGGTGAGTGCATGGTTGGAGCAAAAAGACTTTTCTCCCTTACACATACAGACACTGATGCACGCACACACTCACAGAGAAACATTTGTACCCTCATACTCATATATATCATTTTGACATGTGACTATGCATACAGCCTGCATATGTGTGACCACATGTAGTCACAAGAGAAGCATCTAGGATGCATTTTATACCAGGTGTCAACATTCATACTTAATGTTGCCCACTTGAGGTCGGAACTCTCAGGATGGATGTCTAAACTTGGCGTAAGACATGTTTGAAGCATTTGTATAGTGCAGTACCATCTTTACATACAAGCTAATAAGGTGTGATAAGACGAGGGTGTTTATATCTGCCAGGAATTAAATATCTAGACATGGCATTTAGCACTGTTTTTGATTGGTGTTTTTTTTTGGTGTGATCTTACAGAGTGGAGGCCTTCCTTTTTTTCATTTCCCCAGTGGCTATAAGCTGCTTTGACTAGTGGTCAGACTTGTTGCTGCCAGCAGCACAGCAAAGAACACACTGTACTAAAGTAGTTGCAGGAACAGCTTTACGAAATGTGAAGGGGAAGGTGTAAGCAGGCATTTATCCCGATGGCTTTGCTTAATTTGGAGGCAGTTTATACCTGTTTTTTTACAATCTGCTTGGTTGTTTTGAACATAATCTCTGTTGCACTCTTGTAAAAAAAATAAATAAACTTGTTGTTAAGATGCATACCACATCACTGTAATCTTAATGGACTGATCTCTGCCTGAGGAACGTCTGTCTCTAATTCTGTTAAAACTGCTTGTAATGTCTGTGGGTGTGAGGTATGTAACATGTTGTTTGAGCTGCCCACGTACCATTTACACAACTAGATGTCCAGTTTCCCTAGCTAGAATTTGCATAGTGTTATACTTCAATGTTAAAACATAGAATGAAAACACTTACTGGCCACTTCTTTAGGTAGGCGTGCCTAATAAAGTGCCTAGTGTGGTCTCCTTCAGCTGCCCATCTGCTTTAAGGGTCAGCATGATGTGCTTTCAGAGATGGTCTTCTGCACACCTTTGTTGTAACCAGTGGTTATTAGAGTTATTACCTCCTTTCTACCATCTCAAACTACTCTGACTTTCCTCCTCTGACCTCTGGCTTTATTGTCTAGAGACTGAGCTGCTTCTCCATTATTTGAAGGCATTGTCCAGTTTTGGTGATTATCTCACTGGACCTTTGGCCAAACAGCCTCTTTTCCTGTGTTGATAACCGTCTCAAATAAAAAAAAATCAAGTCAGTTTATCTCAGTTTGACAAATTTAACAACACAAAGAGTCAGTGGACACAACCGTAGTATATTCTACAGGTATGAGGTATTATGTATTAATGAGGAGTTTCTTCTGTGTATTTTTTTTGTTTTTTTCAGGAAAAGGTTAAAGCAGTGTTTGACAATTTGATCCAGTTGGAGCATTTAAACATTGTAAAGTTCCACAAATACTGGGCAGATGTTAAAGAGAATAGAGCAAGGGTAAGGAATAATCTCTTCATTTATATTCATCTAAAGAACAGTGTCAAGATCTTTTTTGCCTAACATTTTCCACTGTTTTGCCTTTTTTTGTCTGCAGGTCATTTTCATCACAGAATACATGTCCTCGGGAAGTCTCAAACAGTTTTTGAAAAAGACTAAGAAAAACCACAAGACCATGAATGAAAAGGTGTGAATGTGAAAGTTTTAAATGCATTTCTTTGGAAATTATGCCGCCACATTCTGTTAAGCTTGTTGTCTCTTGCACAATATAACAGGTTAATTTTTTTTATACAGGCCTGGAAACGCTGGTGCACACAAATACTGTCTGCTCTCAGGTATGCTCAAGGGAAGATTTTGTTTTAGTCATCTGCATTGTATATTATTTGCACATAATTACCTACTTTACGTTGTGACAGTTACATGAAATGATGTTCTCATTCTCTCATGTCTCCAGCTACCTGCACTCCTGTGAACCTCCCATCATTCATGGCAACCTGACCTGTGACACCATCTTTATTCAGCACAACGGCCTAATCAAGATTGGCTCAGGTAGGCCTCACAGATCATTTGGGGACATTTGAGGGCAAGTGAATGGAATGATTTGGGCTGTATGAGAGCAGCACATTGAATTGAATTAAAACATATGGCTGAAACATGTCTGAGGATAAGGGACCTCCTGGGCTCTCACAGGTCCACATAGAAAGCACCAGTGTACAAACTAGGGCAAGGATTAATAGATTACTAAATGAATCACCAATTGGTTTCATAAGTTTCAGCTTCTTTAATGTGACAACATCATCATAACAACACTTAAAGTGTTGAAATATATTTGCTCACATGCAGACACCAAACGATCCTGAACACAAACACACATGAACTCAGTCTAGGATGCATAAAAGCCCGTCTTCCCAGGTGACGTCCTCCGACATAGCCAGTGTTGACTCACGCATTGGTCAATGTAGTACTAATACCGATAAAATCTCATAGAATGGATGTTAATACCAGGTCTGAACAGGCTGTAGGATAAACCAGTATTTTACTACAAATTTATGTCTACAATGCGTCATGAGAATGATAACTGTTATCTCTTGTCAGTGAAAGTCTTGTTTTATTATGTTTTAGTTGCTCCGGACACCATTAACAACCATGTGAAAACCTGTCGGGAAGAAAAGAAAAGCCTTCACTTCTTTGCTCCAGAATATGGAGGTAAGATTCTTACCGGTGGATTCTTTTTCTCAAGTACAGTTGCCGTGTGCGTTGGTGTTTCTGTTATGTTGATCAGCCAGTGTTTGTTCTCTTTCAGCTGATGCCAACGTTACCACAGCCGTGGATATCTATTCATTTGGAATGTGCGCCTTAGAGGTGAGAGGAAATCATCTTTGTCTCTGAGCTGTTGAGTCACGAGCACGATCGCCCTCTCCTTTATTTGTTTTGTCCTTTTTCTGCAATAAGATTGTGGTCAGTAATGCAGCAGTGGTGTATGTATCACTGCATTCCTAACAAGTCAATGCATTCACCTGTCACAGAAATAGTTAAAGATGTCGGTTAGCTTGGTATTTTTTTTAAGAAAATGTATTTATCTTATTTCTGAATAATCTTTAACGTTTCATCTCTTCCTCAGATGGCTGTGTTGGAAATCCAGAGTAATGGAGATTCGTCTTATGTGTCCCAAGAAGCCATAAACAGTGCCATTCAGTCCTTAGAGGACCCATTGCAACGGGTGAGCAGAAAGAAATGACTGGAAGGGACACTGATGACCTTGAGTAGTTTTTTAAACGTAATATTAATTTTCTTACATTTTTTAACCCAGGAATTTATCCAGAAATGTCTGAAGATGGATCCCAGTCAGCGACCCACAGCTAAGGAGCTGTTATTTCACCAAGCCTTGTTTGAGGTGCCCTTACTTAAGCTTCTGGCTGCACACTGCATCGTTAGCCACCAGCGTGAGTAACAAATATACACATCTATCAAATGGTTTATTACAATACAATAATGGTAGATTTACTGTAAAAATACCGGTGGTCTTCTTTGGTATAATCCATGATACAAGTGCAGCTGTGAAGTCATCTGTTGCGACATTGACCAAACTCTTTTGTGTCGGATTTCAGTCAAACGTGCACCATCACAGAAGTAGTGATTAATGTCTAATTAAAGTCTCGCGTTTACTTGTAGATATGATTCCAGAAAATGCTTTAGAGGAAATGACAAAGAAAATGGACCCCAACTTGGTGATTGTCGAGGCCAAGGAAGGAGTTCAGATGAAGTAAGTTGCCACTGCCAGTCATTGGTAGATGGAAACTACACACATGTTGTACAATGTTGATCTAATGTGAGTGACTATTTGTCATCCTGTTCTGTTTTATAATTTCTGACCCTGTATTCAGTGTTAATTACAGTTTGTGCTCTGTTTCAGACTCTCTCAGTTTCCTGCCCTTGAGCTGGACAAGTTCCTAGAAGACGTAAGGTAAGGAAAATAAGAAATTAGACATGCTCGTCCTCTACTGAAACATCCCGAAATGTTATTTTGCAGATGCATATGTATCGTAAGCTTTCTTCCTTGGCAGCCTCTAGTCAGCATCTTCAAAGAGTTGAAACCTTTTCCTGTTTGATTTATCAGGAATGGAATCTACCCTCTCACTGCGTTTGGGGTACCGTGCCCACAACAACCTCAGCAGGAGGCGGTGAAGTCTCCTATAGTGCCCCCTTCTGTCAAAACCCCAACACCTGAACCTGCAGAGCTAGAGACCAGGAAGGTAGTAATTTAAACATTTTAAATCATTTTAAACCTTCTCCCATCACAACATAACACTGTATAAACAATCGTAATAAGCCGTTTTCAGTCATGCTTCGTGTGCTCATGTGCCAGGTCGTTCAGATGCAGTGTAATATTGAGCCTGTTGACGAAGGCGCCAAGCACCATGTAAGTCATGACTCTGTGACCTCTCACCTCTAAGCAGTACTGTCTTGTGAATCAAAGTGCTTCACTGTTTGTTTGTTTTTTTTAAACAACGTTGTCGTTCTTCTCTCTTCAGCTGACCTTGCTGTTGAAACTTGAGGATAAACTGAACAGGCACTTGAGCTGTGATTTGTTACCAAGTGGGTATTCCTGTAAGATCACCTCCTAAATGCTATGCACACACACAAACACACACTGGGTTTGCTATAATTTTGAACTTTATTAGATAAGTCAGTTTGTTGTCTTCCTCGACTGCAGTGAGCTATGTGTAGAAAAGCCGCTAAATCCGACACCACATGGGAAGTTGTTTATCAAAACTTTGTCTGACAGCGCCGCAAATTCTCAGTTTTAAAAATTGTATTTAAAACTGCTCTTAAAAAGTCATAAATTTAACTCCCTCTGTCCCTGACCGGTTGTGTCCAGATGAGAATGTGCAGGAGTTGGCCGTGGAGCTTGTCCAGCTGGGATTTATCAGCGAGGTAGATATAGCGTTCATCACCACGACCCGTCTGTGAACTCGACACTTTTAACTGTCGTCTGAACAGAGATAACAAACAACAAGATAAGTCTGACCCCGCCATGTCTTCCATTTCAGGGCGATCAGCCGCGACTCACGTCCGTTCTTGAAGAGGCCTTTTCCAAGTACTACAGTCGGAACGGCTCTCTGAATCCGGTGACCGTTTCCTCATAGCAGTGGACTCGCCAGGTCGTCTTTTCATCCCTCCTCGTCCTCTACAGCAGGACTAGCTTTTTGCTTCAATACTGAGTTGCAGGAAAGCTTTACAAGGACAGAGGAGGAAGCCTCGATCTGACTGCAGACCCTGCAGCCTGTCCTTGTGGGAATCTTCTGGTGGGAAAAATTGCCACTAAGTGGTTTTTCGCTTTCTATTTTTTCATCTTTTTTTTGATTTTCCCCTCCCACCTTTTACAGCCATCTGCTTCTCTTTTAAGAGGAAAACTGAATTGGAACTTTAGGAAAATACAAATGTTTTTGTTTTTTTGGCTTATTTCTTTCATTCATTTCGGAGTAGAGACAGAATGTTAGAATAAGCCAAAGAAAAGAGGATAGCAACCGTATTTCCCTCAAGTCAGTGTTAAAAAGTGTATTTTAAACATTTTTACATAAGATTCTTTAATAGTCGTCTGTATGAAATGAAAACTAGTTGTCCCAGCATACTGAGGTGTATGTATAATGGTGTTGTACGGTTACGTCTGGTTGTTTGGTCGCTCTCACTTTCTCTTGAGGCACCGTTCTACGTGTTACTGGTTTGTCCGAGAATCAAATGCATCGAGCTCCTAATGCAACACACGCGATCGGGTTTTAACTTCAGCTGCAACACAAATCTGAAGAGATACAGAGAAAATATTAAAAATCCATCTATTTATTTGTGCATCTTTTCTTGTGTGTGTGCGCGCGTGCTGTACTTGGTGTGCAGCACAAAGGCTGGTGGCTGTTTAAATGTGTGCTTTTGTTTGTTGTCCTCCTCTAAAGCCATGCTGTTATTTTCTACAAAGGAATTGTCAACCGTGGCCCAACTGTTACTTATCCATTGCAGCACTTCTCGACTGCAGCTCGGTCTGTGTTTAGGCGGCACTTCTTTCTGGAGAGGTTGGTTCTTACACGCATACGGAGATGCGTTTGACGGTTAATCACATGATCTGTGAAGAGTGTTTTTGAAGCATGATAGCTCTTCTGTCGAACTGGGAAACTGATGTATGTGTACAGTTGCTTCCAGAGTTGATTTTTTTTTTTGTTTCTTTAATGTCTCATGTATTATAAGCAGTGATGGTGATCGATCCCTGTAAAGTATGATGCCGAGAGAGAGAGAGAGACTTATGTCTGCTGAGGCCATTAACGTTTAGATTTGTTGTCTCTGAAGTGTTTGTTTCCTTCGTAGTGGAGGTATTCTGCTTGCTAAAACCACTTACAACTCCGTATCTGGCTCACACAGATGTTTTCTGTTACCCGTTTGATGATCTCTCTCTGCTAGTTTGCACTACTGTAGACTTTTATATCTTGTTGGAAACGTCCCGTGGCCTCTGTCTCCTTCACACCAACGGAAAAGGCGCGATGATTTGGAAATGGCGGCGTCGGTGGTGTCAGACACTGATCAAGTCCCGCCTACTTTATGCTGTGACTACCTATTTATTAGGGTCTGTTCTCTGTAGATATTGTGGGATACACGTGCAGGAGAAGCCTGGCATGCTTGTAACCATCTTGTACACTGTATGCTGGACACTGTGCTCTGTTTCTGCTACCCATTTCCCCCCCCACCCCTTTTTCACCTCCTGAAATAAAAAAAAAATTACTCTATCAGCACTTAAAAGTCGTCGTTTGCTGTCGTCTTGTGTGTGTATCACAATTTCATGGCTGTCGGATTAAGAACCACGGATTTAACTTTATGCTGAAATGTCATTTCACTGTCAAAGCAAAGACCATGGTAGATTTCAATAGCTAAAACGTTTAAATAACAAGAATCACTTATGAATAGTTCCAAAATTAGATTGTACTGTTAGAAATAAACCTGGACTTTATACACAACACAATATACTAGCTAGTCATGAATGTGTTAGTGTGATATCAGTGTTTGAACCGTTGGCTCCATTCAGTCTGGACAAGTAACACAGATACTTGTCACATTCTGTGTGTGTCTGTAGTTGGCTGTGAGGACAAGTGTGTGCGTGTGTGTCTATATGTAAGAAAATATTCTTTATCACTTAAATATCTTGCGTTTTCACCTCTTTCACTATGAAACGGTCAAAAAGTGAACATGAGGCTCCACATAATGCAGAATTTAAATATTAAAGGGGCACAGGAAGTAAGGGTTAAAAACTATTAAACTAAATGTGTGACACTATAATATACTAAGACACGGACACACAAATGAGAGAATCCACTTGTTTCAATTGTTTATACAAAACCCAATCCTGGTTTTACAGGAGCATGACCTCGACCCTTCGGAGCATCACCGACTGAATTAACAATGACTCGATCAAAATGTTAAGAAACTTGTAGCCCTTGTGCAAGTATATCCACGTACATACTTTAAGTCACAATGTGTGCTCGGATAATAGTCGGGTAAAACACATTTCATGCTGACAAACACGTTGCCGTACAAAATTACAGCAGTATAATAATAACAATAATAATAATAATAATTATAATAAAAGTACAGTGAGACTAAAAAATAGTTCTTATATAAAACGCCCTAGAAACACACTCCAAATAAAAAGCTACCAAAATGGCGACATCCAGTTCGTGAGTGTTTTTCAGCGGCACGGGAATTGTCAATTCTGTACATCGTGATTCATAAAAACAAAAAAAAACCTACAAAAACAGTACATAGCACTTCAATGCAAACACATTACTTTGTCACATTAAAATTGTGTGGGTTTTTTTTGTTTTTTTTGTTTTTTACTCTCCAGTTTGAAAGTAATGTATATAGGCACAGTAATTAAATCAACGACCGGTATGACTCGTTATTCACAGCTCCTCTTTTTGACGCAAACAAAGTCGAATTATGGCCAATTGTTCACACTTTCCTCTGATTCACAGAGAGCTGCCACACACGGACAATCACCGCTCACGCCGACCTCCTTTTACCGCTTTTACGCGGACAAATAAACATTGCTTGACTCGTCGCCGAGTAGAAATATTCCAACTCTGAAATGTCTCATTTAAAAAAAAAATGTACGGTTCTGATTCTAATTCAACAAACTCACGACTCTCATTTAGTCTGAATTTCAATTATAATTTTTTTTCTTTTTTAAATCCTCTATTTACAGGCACCGACAATAACAATAATTGTTGCATACTTCTTGGGGAACATTTAGTATGCGGACGATGGTAATAATAAAATGCATGTAAAATGATTGTGTTTCAAATACATATACATATATGTGTGTATATATATATATATATATATATATATATATATATACATATATTAATACATATATATATGTGTATATATATATACGTGTATATATATATATACACGTGTATATATATATGTATGTATATGTATATATATATATATATATATATATATATATATGTATATATATATATATGTATGGGGTTTGGCCATAATTCAGTATTATCATTTGTCACCTTAGAATAATAATTTAGCCTTATTCCACAGAAGATATTTGGCATGTCATGTAAATAATAAAAATATTAGTTGAATAGAACACAGCCATGTTTCTTGTATATGTGTGTGTATATATATATATATATATATATATACACACACACACATATATATGTATGTATGTATATATATATATTTATATATATATATATACATACATACATACACACACACATATATATATATATATATATATATACATATACATATACATACAGTACATATATAAGCATGTGCCCATTAGATGATTTTCTTCTAACAAACGCGTAAAAAAATAATTTTTGTCATTGCAGGTCAAGATAATTCCTCGTCAACAATCAAAAAAAACTTCTTTTAAGACCTTGTATCAGAAACAACACGCAGGATGAGACTGTGGTGACATGATAATGAATCATTTTACATGCCAGTAAAAAAGTAAATGTGTTTTAAAGCTGCTGTGGGGGTAAAATTGTGTGGGAATATTTATCTCAAATATCCACAAATCATTTGTAAAGAATTCATTCTTATTTTCTGATCATTTGGACCGCAGAGGTGAGAGAGAGAGGCAGAAGCAGAGGCAGAAGCAGAGGCAGATTGATTGGGGTCCAGCTTTGTTTGGACAGAACATCTATGGCTGTTAGGACATGAGTTGTTTACTCTTCTCTTCTGTTTCCGTCTCGTGAGTAAAAATTGCCTGAACCCAGCACCGGATTTTAATGTCATCAAAGCTCCAAGTGTCTGAACTTGTCGAGAGACGTTGTGCTTTTTTCTTTTCTCTGTTGCATCTGATGATTTACACCGTTAGGTCTGTTTCTTTACATGTTAAACTGCGGCCGACAGCAGCTCTGCATATCACACGTCCTCGAGCGGCGTCGAGAGAGAAAACGTGAAAATGTACAGAATCAAAAGAGTCAACGTTTAGCACCGTCAGTGCCGGCTAAAAGGCATTCGACTCGGTTCTGGTTCCCACTCGTACGCTGGAAGAAGATGTCGTTTAGCTCTGTGATCAGAAAATCTGTGTGTTTTTTTTTCTTTTCTTTTTTTTTTAAGAAAACCTCCTTCCTGGCGTTCGTCTATTTCTTCAGACACTGGTACATCAGTGCTCGAGGGTTCAGCATGTAGCGCTCAGAGTTGAGTAACTTGGTGAGATACTGCGGCACCGGAGGCCGAGGAGCCATGTAGGACACGCCGGGGCTGACGGCCATCACCTCTGCAATCTTCTGCTTCATCTCGCTGATTTCCCGGTCCTGCTTCAACTTTTTATCTGCAGAACATGCAACAGTTGGTTTAATTAGGGCAAGTGCAAATTCATGGAATTTTTATTCTCCCTCCCCAAAGGATCGCATCCTTTTAGGGACTAAATGTTGGTGAAAACTGACAAAATCATTGCCCGCAAATCACAACTGGTGAACAATTTTATACAATTGAGAGAAATACGTCAAAATAAAATGCAAAATAGCTCAGTAGCGCCCCCAAAAAGTGAAAGCTGGTAGGGGCCGTCCACACGGACACAGCGTTTTTGGTAACACTTTATATTAGGGAACACATTCACCATCAACTAGGTGCTTACTAACATGCATATAAGTTGCATACTAGCCCTTTATTAGTAACTATTAAACACTTATTAACACCTTATTTAGGAAAAATCTTAATTCATGTCGTAATAGAGGTAGAATAAGGTTATGTAGAATAAGGTGTTTGCTAATAATTACTAATAAAGGGCTAGTATGCTACTACATATGTTAGTAAGCATATAGTTAATGGTGAATATGTGTTCCCTAATATAGAATAATCCCTAAAGTGTCACCATAATTTTTGAGAGTGTGAAAATCTCAAAACGCCGGCTTTGCGTTTCCGTGTAGACGGCGAATGCGCTACTTTACGAAACCGATGACGTCATCTTCCCAGCTCTCTGTGCTGTCGTTCATTGTCTTGTGTTTGGAGATTGTTTGACAGTGTTACCGACCGCTCTCAATGAAAAGTAACTAAAGTCAGCCTGGAAAGTGGCAAAGAAAAAGATAATTTCTGCTCCGTGCCGTTTCCGTGTGGATGTGGCCTAAGTTGCACCTAATTTCACAAAAACGCGACACTAGAATCGCCATTTTTCATAATGGACTTTGGTGTGGGAGAGTGAGCAGGACACAAACTTGAGTTTCCAGCTGGGGAAAACTCTCTAAACTAAAAAAGTAAAGCACTATACATAGTTTTCAACTATCATCCATGGTAGATGCTACTGTTGCACACAGAGAGAAAACCTGTGTACGAACCTTGAGCGATTTCCAGCTGCCTGCGTGCGTCTCCCAGAGCGGAGAACAGGTCCAGTTTGATGCGGGTCTCGGCGCTCAGGTTGTACTCCAGATGCTGAGCTTTCTCCTGCATGGCTGACAGAGTGGACAGCAGCATGTCTGTCTCTTTCTCCACACAGCGGTACTTCCCCAAAGCCTGAGTCCAAGAACAAGATCCACAGTGAGAAACGGGTGTAGAACGTGGAAAACAGCTGGTGACCACCTGAGAGAGTCAGCGCTTTGGTTTCTTGAGTGTGTTATTAAAAAAAAAAATAGCAGTCAATTTTTTTCTTTTCATCTTTTTTTAAGTTTTTTTTTTTTTTTGGAGATGGAAGTAGTTTGAGACACTCGGGGAACCAATGCACCGCGGACAAATACGTAAACAACAACTTTCACGTGATGATGAAATGCCCAGCCATTTACGAAACATGAGAGCGATTCTGTCACATTCATTTGAAACATTATCTGACATTCTGAGAGAAGCAGAACATTGCTTCTGTTTCAGCATGCTTCATGGAGAGTTATGGCCGTTTCTCAATAATGCACTGTAGTACTGTACCGCGAGCACTCCAGTCGTACTTCCCAGGTATGCAAGTACATCCTTGAGAAACGGCCTCTGTCCGCTACATATGCACACACCTGATGTCAGACAGTAAATAACCATACGGTAATATTAATGTGATGGATAAAAGAGGTGCATAACGCTGACGGCAGGCCGTGAAGAAACCTTCCATCAAAACACAAAAGAATTTTACAGAAACAAAAATCATAAAGTGAAGAAGTAAAAAAAAAAAAAAGGCGAAACTACTGCATGACCAAACTGAACACAACCAAAGTACTGGACCACTGGAGACTCACAGACACAGACTTAAACTCACAAGTTCATTCTCAAATAGAGTAAAGCAGATACCTCAACATCACCCTCTAGATCTACCACCCGATTCTCTTTCACTTGATACTCCAGCTGTAGTTGTTTGTACTCTGTCTCTAGATCTTTAACCCTTTTCCTTAACATTTGGGTTTCACAGTGTTCCTGCCTGGTGTAGGAGATGGAGAGAATGACAGTTTTCAGTGGTGAGAGAGGGGGATTCATTCAGAAATCAGAACCAGATCACACAGAAAGAAAGACACACAGAGACTTTTTTATGTTGCATCCTCATGAATGTCATGAAGATGTTTCCTCATGTTAAAGATCTGAGGAAAAAGTTGGATTAGTGGATTATTTTGTTGAGAGAATTAAGTCAATGTTGTCATTATCTTATGACCATCATGATAATTTTATGGCTGTAGAATTGTTCAATGATAACTTTCACTATCAATATCTGGCAGAAGTCCCGAGGGCTACCGTAATGACAAGTATATTGTATCCATCCATCTATCTTCTACCACTTTATCCCCCACGTGAGGGTCGTTCGTTTTTACTCTCATTCTTATACAATTGTCTATTTATACTGTAAATATCAAGTCCATACTGTGAATATTCTACTAACTGTCTACAACGTACATTCCACATTCTATTTTAACTCGTTTTTTATATCTTTATATCTTGTGCATTTTTTGGTAATGCATGTTTATTATTGATTATTTTCATCTATCTTTACTAATAAAGGACTATCTTATCTTTTTTTAAAGGGATTATTAGACACTTACATACAGACATACCTATGAGTAGTGTATACTGTTACATATGGACCTTTAACTCGTTTTTGTTCCACTTCCTCCTGTTTCCAGTCTTTATACGCAGCTTAACTAACAACCTGTTCAATGTCC
This sequence comes from Solea senegalensis, assembly GCF_019176455.1. Lineage (NCBI taxonomy): Eukaryota > Metazoa > Chordata > Actinopteri > Pleuronectiformes > Soleidae > Solea > Solea senegalensis. The sequence goes on along the minus strand of NC_058037.1, from coordinate 12,877,150 downwards.
CTTCAACAGCAACAAACAAAAGTACGGATCTCTGTAAAATCTTGGCAAGGCTGCAAACCGGCATATCACAGAGCAGAATTTATACTCCACATGCGTTTCAAACAGGTGTGATTTACCTGGTTGTCAGGCTCCGTGCTGCGTTTGCCGCCTCCTCCAGTTTCTGAGCCTGAAGTTCGGCCAGCTGCTTCTCAGCACAGAGTCTGGCCTCCGTCTCCGCTCTCATCTTCTTCTCCAGCATCACGCTGCTCTGCTTGTCCCGCTGCTTGTTCTTGGACAAACACAGGATCCTGGAAGAAAGGGTTGGTAACGGTCTGTATTCACACGCTTACAACACGGAGTTACGCGTCTCGTGCGCCGCTGTATGTGAGCGATCACTCACTTGCTCTGCAGCAGCATGTTGGACTGTCTGAGCAGGGAAACCTCAGGTCTCAGGCTCCTCTCGCTGTTGGTTAGGTTGCAGATGTGACTCCGCAGCTCCTGCTCGCTCTGCCTGCTCGTCTGCAGCTCGCCCTTCAGCTTCTTCAGCTCCTGCTCCAGCCTGCCAAATCCAAAATGTTAAAACACCTTTTCACCACGTCGTGACTCATTTCAGTCTGAATTGGGTGAGAGACTCACTTGCTGATCTGCTCAGTGTTGTGGTTCTGAGTCGCTGTGGCACACTTGTCTGTCGCGTCCCGGTTCGGGCTGACCGTTTTTGAGGACCTCTGTTTCTTCTCGGTCCTCGTTGCAGGTGGAGAAGGAGTGTTTGTGCTGCTTCTGCGCGCCTTTGGCGAGGAGCTTTTGGCCGCCCGCGTGCCTTTGCCTCCTTGCTCCTCTTGAGGTAGATGTTCTGTGCTTGTGGAGGACTCAGCTCCTCCTGCACCACTGTGGACCACATCCCTGGACTCACTGGTGCTGTGTTTGGACGACGACGACGGCGTCGACAATGTCCGCCGGTTTGTCTCGGTGGATTTCACCTCCGGCGCTGCCTTTTCTGGCGTTCTCTCCTCGCTGCGGATCTGGAGGCAGTCCACGATGTGAGCCTCATCGTGAGCCACAACGGCACCGTTCTGACACTGATACTGACTCGACTCAGGCTTTGTCTTCCATTTTGAGCCTGTGGAAAAACAAAAGGAATAAAAAGGTTCATGTCATCATCATAGCGTGGCTTATACAGTGGCTTATGTTTGATGTTTTTGTGTTTTACAGGCGGCTGTTGTTGAGTGAAGATGAGTAAAAAGCTGTATGTGTGAGGAATCATGGGATATGAAACCGATTAGGCGGCAAAAAAACATTGACAAAGATTGTCTGCAACAGTGGAAAAAACTGGGATCAAAAGGTTTGTCTAACTCACCTCTGCTCCTTTCTCTAACACTATCTCTAGTTTACCAAACAACAAAAGAGCCTATCGTGAGCAACTTTTATCACTTTTAATAGGAATAAACCCAACAAAATGTACTTGAGAATATTCAGTTCTCACACTGAAAGAACAGTTCATAAACGGACTTGTACACCAATAGGTGGTGTATCCCTATATTTAAGTTTAGTTTAGTTTATTTATTTCTAACCTAAAGAAGAACAAAATGTTCAGTTCACAAGCAAGTAGTAACTGTCTCTCTCTCTCTCTCTCTCTATATATATATATTAGGATAAACAGTCAAGACCAGAGTCGTTATTTTGAGAGAGGATCATACAGGCAAAAGAGCGCCACCTGCAGAATTCATTTGACAAATTGTCTCTGAAAAGTGTGGAGAATTTAAACTGAGGACTAAGACAGTAGATGGAAAAACTAGCTGGCGAAATCTTAAAATTCTTAAACCAAATTGGTCGTTTTGTGCACATTTGTGCTTGTTAACAGGCTGAAGAGACTCGTGTCACACGTGTCTCAGTTTCAGTTGGGAAAGATTCAAAGGACTCGAGAGAATCTCCATTCACGTTCAAGGCGCCAGAAATGTGATCATTGTTTAAGAAGAAGGAGGAGGAGAAGAAGAACATTCATCGAGGCTAAAAACAATAGAGCCCTTCACGTCGCTCAGTGCTCAGGGCCCTGATTATAAGGATGAATGAATGAATGAACGTGTATTTCGAAACATCATAACAAAAACACATAAAATAACAATGCAACAAACAAAAAAAGGTGTAGGAGGAAGCTCCTACCCCTATTCTGTTCTTTTTCACTGCAAATTCAACTAAATCAGGTCTCTGTGATGGTCTTACAAAACAAAACTAGACAGTACTGGACATATACGACCATATACGCTGACTCAACACCTCCAATTCCTCTTCTCTAGATCTTCTTTAACTGCATCACAGTTCTGCTTCCTTTGATCATCATGATCCAAACTGTTCCACAAAATGAAATGAAACATGCTCTTTCTTTAAATTATATTTCCCTCTTAGGCAGAGGTGGAAAGTAAGGAATTACAGCGTTACTGTGATTGTTTTTTGTGTAATTGTACTTTTACTTAAGCATGTTTTTATTTGGAAGTACTATACTTCCCTACATTTTAAAAGTGTGTGCCCTTTGACCCATTCTGACTGATACATGATGTGTTTACATATTTTATTTTGTCTTTTATTCTGAGTACATTTTAAACAAGCTACTTTTATTTTACTTGTGATCAAAATAGTGGTACTTTTACTTGAGTAGAATATTACAGTACTCTTTCCATCTCTGCTCTTAGGCTCCACCCATCTTCTCTGTCAATTAAAACTAAACTTCTCATCTTAAGACACTTGCTCTTCTGTAATAGTACGTTTGTGTTGTTCCCTGTACATGATTCTATAATTCTAAGTGCTCTTGTGTTGCAGTTGAACATGCGTGAGATGAATGGATGGACATGAACATGCACAGAACTTACCGCTGCTGCCGTCTGTGCCAGTCTTGGGGAGACCCTGCAGGCCTGGAGGGAGCGAGTGCTGCAGCAGGTGCATGTGGAAGTCGTTCTCGCTCTGAACGGCCTTCTGTATGCGCAGCTTGAAGATGTTGGTGAAGTAGCAGGTGGCATCAAAGCCCAGGTACACGACAGGATATCCAATGCTAAAGGTGAGCGCAGAAGTATTCAAATGTGAACATCCCGGCTGACAGACCTCTGTCACTAACGGCTACTCTGTGAAATGAAATGATGCTGCGATCGCTCAGTTTTCACAGAGGTGTGATATGAATGCTTTTAATGACGGCTCAATTCATTTTCTGCTGGAGGATTCATTTCATTTTTGCTGAAGGCACAGTGAGTGCTTTTTTTTTTCTTTTTTTTTTAAATCAAGTCAACGTACCAGTGCGCAGCAAAAAGATGAGACAGGTTGGCGTGAGAGGATTTGAGGTCTTTAAGTCGAAGTGAAGCCTCTGTGTACACGAGCAGAATCCACAGGGACACTGTGGATATACAGATGCCCTTCTCTGGAAACAAATATGACACAATCAGAAGTGAAGATTCCAAGATTTTTTTTCAGGTTCTGTTTTTCCAAGATTCTTTCCAGGGTTTTTAAGAGATTTTTTTCAAGTTCTGTTTTTGCGTCATTTTTTGCCCGAGGTCTGTTTTTTACAAGATTTATTTTTACGGGATTTTTGGCTGCAATACACATCTGTAGAGGAACCTTAGTATTAGCTCAGTATTTTTAACAATCTCCTAATATTTCCTGTGTCACAACGTAGCCAGCCCGTCTGCGAGTGTTCTTTCTGTCTGAACAACTGCAAAGTCCTGCGGTGCCTGCGTAAAGTCGACAAAACTAATAACAATTCCTTCAATATTACCAATGTCTCCAACCCAAAGCAAAGTACAACCGGATTAAACTGGGACGCATTTGCTTTCAATTCAGCGACAAGACAGGAAGCTTTTCTGTTATTTCATTCACTCCCACCACAAAAAATCTCATAAAAACAGACCCTGAAAAAAATCTCATAAAAATATCCTTTTTAGAAATGATGTTAGGTGAATGCAATACGCTTACAAACAAACAAACAAACAAACAATGCACATACTCACCTGTGTGCCATATGTAATTGAATAACACGTAGGTGCTGGCCACAAAGAACAGCCAGTGCAAAGGAACAAAAATCAAACAAAAGATGTCCAGCGTGAAGGCAGCACACACAAAAACAACACAAATCACCTGCAAACACACAAGAAAAGACAACACTGATTTCAGCTTAATGCGGTTGTTATCATCATCATCAGCTGGAGGCAACAAAATGACATCACGCAGCAGGGGGCGCTCACCAGGCCATGGCAGTGGAAAGTGGTGTATACGCTGCCAAAGAAGAGCCAGCAGGGCCACAGGTACTCCAGTCTGAATTCAAGGATGAAGTCTGCCAGCAGCACCAGGGTCCACATCATCATGAACTTCAGGAAGGTGTACGCACTGAAGTAACACACAGACATATGTATTTATATTGATTTAAAACAAGGGGGATCATCATATCTTCATCAGGCTAAATCCTACTAACCATTTTTCTTCTCATCTAAACAGAGATGGAACGATACCACTTTTCCGTGTCCGATACCAATGTCACAAACTTGAGTATCTACCCATACGGATATTAGTCTGATACAGTCATTTTAGACCAGTTATGAGCTATGAAGCTGTTAACAACACATTTGTGCCGAGTCATTACAAAGACATGATTCTGCTACTGTTCTCCCAAACATGACTCAGCTAAAATGCTAATTGCTGATTTTTATTTACATTTTTACAGTCTGTGCATAGTGAAGCATGTGATATATATAGGATTTTTGGATTGTATCAGATTTTACATTTTTATCTGTCCGATATTAGTTCCGGTGATTCCGACTAGTATTGAATTGATACTGATTCTCATCCCTAAATCCAAACGCCAATTTTAGGATGTTTTGGTTTATAACTCCGGTCTTAAAATTCAGTTTGTCTATTTTCATAATAGAAGGCACTGAATTCTGCATTATTTTGTCATTTTTGTGAACATAAACAAAATGTCAGATTTTTGAATTAATCTACCGGGCAGGATATGAATTCTGGCGGGCCAGTTTTGGCCCACGAGCCGCCAGTTGCTGATCACTGGTTTAAAATTTCAAATATCAGCATTTCACATTGAACAACTGTTAAAAAAAACCATAAAAATGTAATCCCTGCCTCTGGTTCTGGTTAAATGAAGACATTTAAGACGCACCAAAGCCTCTTCAGCCAAAGCCTTAATCACACACATAAGCTAATAAAACACTTGAGATGGAATTCACACAATTCTAACCCTGTAATTGAGCAGCTGCATCTTAAACGTACAGTCCGTCCTTTTAAGTAGAGTCACCACAGAACAATAACGGTTCCCTCGTTCGTTTTATGAGACGACCGCGAGACAAACGGGAGCTGTGGTTTCCCTCCTTTGTTCTGCCCATCCATAGGCTGCTATCACATCACCCCTTCTTTGTTTGGTAACCATGGCAATATTTCATCTGGAGGAGAGACGGAGCACTACAGCGTCCTATTACACGTCCAGGCTCAAATCAGCCTTTTTAATTACACTGTTTTTAATGTCCCTTACAGTTATTTTATGTCATAAGCTGCCAAGTAATGCCTCCATTATTTGTATGTATCATTGGAAAAAATAAAATAAATCTAGAATAGACTACAGCATCATAAATTCAGGTTCAATTCTGCTTTATAAATTAAGAAAAGAGCATATTTTTTAAATTAATCTCACTAGAATGGTACACAAAACTGCCAGATTATATGGCATTAATTATTATTCGTCAACAAAAAAAAACTAATAGTGAAGGGGGTGGGGCAAAAGAAGCATGGTAGCATCCCAAAATCTTCATATGACCAATACAGTACAATACAACAATGATAATAACAATAATAATAATAACAATAATTTTACTCAGGGTTTTTGCAAAGGAAATACATTTTTGTTTCATTTTTAGGAAAAACAATTTTGATATTTTAATTTTTTTAAGGTTCACAATTTCCTTTAAATGGAATTGATGACAAATTGTTAATAAATATAAAGGTAATGTTCACAATAAAGCTTACAAACAACACAACACACGAGCTACATATTATATATGTAACTATATATATAATAATACCCTTAAAATGTCACATTTTCCAAATAAATCACAAATGTTTTTTATTCTAACTGGATTTTGTGACACAAAAAGCAGCAGTAAAATGAGTGTCCTCTTTTTTGTCTGCTATAAAAACAACAGTTTTTCTTTTTTGTTTTTATTTAGAAATAAAATAGGTGATGCGTTCACTGCACGGCAGCTAACAGACGCAGACAGAGAGGAGACAGGCCGGCGGCTGAAAATCCGCTGTTTCTGTAAACAATGCATGCATGAAGTAAGTCTGCACATTTCACTGATGACAACAAAGAGCTGGTGGAGGACGCGGCGGCGGCGGGGATGATGGGTATGGATGGATGGATGTAAGGAGGAGGAGGAGAGGAGGGGAGGAAGAGGAGGCAGACGACAGGTGACATTTCACACAAAGAGCACAACAAAAGCATCAGCTGCGGCATCATCTCACCTCTCAGACAGCTTCTCCGTCAGCCTCAGCTTCTTCATTTTCCGTAGCTTGCTCGCGTCCACATAGCGTTTCTTCATCTTATGGCTTCCTCTCCCTCCGCAACCGCTGCTGCTGCTGCTGCTCCGTGTTGTTGTTGTTGTTGTTGTCGACGACGCGCAAACACAAACAAACACAACAAACAGAGAGTGAATAAATGAATGCAGATTGACAAACACACAGAAAGAGGGAGAGAGAGGTCGTTCTTTAAAGGAGAAGATGTTCAGCTCAACCTGTGACGATGATGCTGCTGCTGCTGCTGATGATGATGTCTGGGAACAGATACAGGAGAGCGGAGCAGCTCTGCGCATGCGCACTAGAGACTGTACCTACAAGTGTTGGGCGCAGGAGGGGAGCAGATAAACACACAGAACACACTGTACTAACCAGGGCTGCGCCAAGCCTTTATGGGGCCCTAAGCCGAACAGACCCCACCTATTGCTATGACTATTATTCATACAAATGTAACACTATACATTGGATTCATTATAGTTGTGTTATTCAGTTTCGAATATATGAAACGAAAGTCTGAATATATGGAATGAAACTTTGAATATATGGAATGAAACTTTGAATATATGGAATGAACCTTAAATATGTAGAATGAAACTTTGAATATATAGAATGCAACTTGAACATATGGAATGGAACTTTTAATATATCCAATGAAACTTTGATTATATAGAATTGAACTTGAATATAGAGACTGACACTGAATATATAGAATGAAAGTCTATATATATGGAATGGAACTTTGATTATATGGAATTATTGTGATGGTGATGATTGTGGTTCCATAGCTGATACTACCACCTGTGGCCAGTAGGAGGCAGTATTATGATCTTAATGGTTTATTGTTTTGCTGTGCATGACATACAGCAAATAAATTAAAGGAGGGAGAGAGAGGGGGAGGGTGATTTATTTATTAATTTGTGTCTCAATAATTATTTAACTTAACCTTCTGTATTGTATGATAATAATTTGTAATATATGTTTTATTTATCTTTTTTCTTTTAAATTTCCTGTTTCTATTATTCATGCAACAGTGAAATGCTGACAGACAATGAATATAAAAGTAATGATTTGTGAACTCTGAACAAGACTCTTGTTCAGAGTTGGTTTTTGTGTCGTTTGGTTTTAATTTATTATCCGTATTGTGTTTGTCTTTGCTGTGTCTTTTTGAAGTCCCATAGAAATGTTTGTGGTTATTTTAGTTTACTAGACCAGGGACAAGAAAACGTCCATCTGTCAGGACCATCTGTTCCTTGTCTTTAGAAATGAAGTTTCAGACGTATTAAAATAAGCCAATTGTCACATATTTAATGAGATACTGCACTAATACGCAATAATATTATATGATATGTAATCATTTGTGTGATAATTAACACAATTAGCTTTATATGAAGAACAAAAATCAATATCTTCAGTCTAAATGCTTTCCAGTGTATATGTTTTGATAGATTAATTATATAGTTTTATGTCTTTTGATTCTTTTTAGTTCTTAAATTATAATTCAACGCTATCTTTATTTGTGATCAAGATTTACCTTAAGACCATAAATGTTCTTTTTCAGGCGACACGCCTTCTCCTCACAACCTCAGCTGCATGAGGGCTTAATTTGAGCTGGAGTCTGTTTGGCCAGATCTGGTGCAAATTAAGCCCGGGATAAAGACTGGGCCGGAACATGTTGGAAGTGGATCCGGCACCTCCCATGTCACGGGAGGTCATTAAAAAAAAAAAATATGTAAGTGTATTTTAGACATACAGTATATGAAGTATTTTGGATTTTGGATTTTGAATGTGATGCGTGCAACAGTTCAGACCGAGCAATGTTAACCACTGTGTTACATCACCTTTCTTTTCTCAAGTCACTAATCGTTGAATTCTTTCCCATTCTTTGCTCGATGTACGACTTCAGTTGCTCGACATTCTGGGGTCTTTGTTGTGTTATTTTGCTTATTTTTACAGGCAGGCCAGTCTTCCTGAGCCCATGTGGTAATATCCTTTACAGAATGATGTTGCTTTTTAATGGGGTGCAGCCCAAGGGTCAGAGGTCATTCGCCCAAAGCAAGCCGATCCACTTTTCTATGTTGGTAAGAAAAAATTATTGGACAAAAAGAAATCAATGGACATTTAGAATAGATAAAAATGTGCGATTAATTGCGAGTTAATGATGACATTAATGCGATGAATCGCGATTAAATCTTTTAATCGTTTGACAGCACTAGTTTGAACATTGGTCTCGGAAGTGAATTCGACTGAATATAGGTCGCGAAGCATTTGCAAATCATTGTTTTACACAACATCTGAACATTGGAGTTGGGGTTTGCGAAATAATAGAAACTCAAATTTCAATGAGGCATTTTAAAACGTTGAGGTAGCAGTCAATATCGTACAGAATCAAACATTTGTGACACCACTCTCTCAAGCATTTACCTGCATGGTTTCATCCAACTCCCCTCCAGAGAGACTTAATGTAAAAAAAAAAAAGAAAAGAAAAGAGACGAATATAATACAAACAACCTCCTTAGAATCCGGCAGATTAATGTCATTAATCTATCTATGAATGAAATGACTTGTGCAAACATCCCTCTCTGTGTGTTTCCAGGACCTCCCTTGACAAATTTGGCACTGCTTTTGTCACAAGGTGAAAAATGTTCACAAAAACATGATGGAGTTTTCAAGGATTTATAGATTGGTTGTTGGGAACCTGGTTAATCCCTTGAGACTGTGTTCAATGATCACGTGTCTCTGAGAGTTTGCACATAAATATGACAGGCATGGCTCTCGGAAAGGTAGAGAGTCCTCGACTGAACCCGCGAACGATGTACACCTTCACCTTCTTGTGCGCCTTCGGGCTCCTGCCTGCTCTTTTGGAGGTAAGTAACTGTACCTGTTCTAACTCTTTTCCCTCAAGAAATATTCAAACTTTTTTGTACACTTTTAAAGCTCCAGTGTGTAACTCGTGTGTCGCTAAAGCCACAGTATCGCTGCCGCCACAGAACTGCCTAAAGGACGGCTCAAGAACCACATTCCAACCACTTGTTTCAGAGGACTGTTAAATCCTTAACCTAAAGTTGTGTACTGTTATGCTCACACCTTCCGCCTGTCAGTCATGATGTCAAACGCAGTATTATGTGACGTGGAAACAAAACACTGCTATACCGAGAAACTGAGGCTGAATTGAAGAAGCTACTGTATTGTATTGAAACGTTTGCAATAAATTAACACATAGTTCTTTCTTTTTTTTCCCCTCCCATCGTTGACGATCATACATGAAGGCAGGTGAGTGTTTGTTATGAGTCACCTCAGTGTCTTTTGAGATTCAGTGTAGTAATTCATAAATATGAGTGAATCCGCATCTTTTTTTCTTTTTTTAATGTTGCAGTCACTTCTTCGGAGAAGACTGAGATTGTCAACAAGCATAATGCCCTGAGGAGGGGTGTTACACCCACTGCTAGCGACATGTTGAAAATGGTAAAAATGATAAAAGATAAAAGATAAAAAAAAGTGCAATTGTATATTTCTTTCATGCATTAAAAGATAAAACTTAAATGATATGCCAGATTACGCTGGTGGACAATACACACGTGCCGATCTCTCCTCTGCTTCCCACAGACCTGGAACAATGAGGCTGCGAACAATGCGCAGCAATGGGCCGATGGGTGCTCCATGAAGCACAGCCCCGACAGCAACCGAGTGATCGCCAGTAAGTTTTAATTAATATAACACCAAACACGTCAGCTGCACTGTCAGAAAAACAAATACTGTGGGATTTAATCTTGCACAGCTTTATTCCTAATGTTTTACCAGGTACAGTATTAACAAGAAATCCATATCCTTTTATTAGCCTGTATTTTACACTGACACATTTCTTTAAGAGTGCTTTTATGTCTAATTAATGCCTCTAAAGTGAGACCTGGCTAAGACAGGGTACATTATCATGCAGCTGGACAACAGTAGTTACAAATACTGTAGTATATAATAGAAACAGATTGCACAGCAGCAACAACAGGGCATTCATTTATCAGTTCAACTTGCTTTACCTCTTTCCTTTATGTGTTTGGACTGAAAATTGTTCACAATGTGAAGCGTGGGATTATTGCTTGTAACTTGTAACAATGAGAACTTCTGATATGGTGCATAGGAAAGACGCTAAATTCAGTAAATAAAAGCAAACTAATTTAGGTAGTATGAGTTTATTCTGATGTGTCTGGACTGAATTAAATATAAGATGCATACTTACTACATGATTAAAGGTGCTATATGTAAAAAAGAAACAAGTTGTAAGGGAAACATGTTAAAGTGAACAATGGCACAAATGGAATCGTCACTTCTTTTTTTTCCAGGCCATTAACACTGTTACACATGACATTTGTTTTAATCTCAAACCTAAACAAGCTTCACGACACCGTCTAAAAGTGTCTTGACCAGAGATGAGGAACAACGAGCGTCTGCAGTGGAGAGAGAACTGTTTTTTTTTTTTTTTCAACATTTCCTCCTCTCCTCTCTTCTGACTGCAGCCAGTGGCTGTGGAGAGAACCTGTACATGTCCAGCAGCAAGGACTCATGGTCCGATGCCATCCAGGACTGGTACGACGAGGTGAAGGACTGGAGATATGGACAAGGATCGATCAACGGAGGAGTGATCGGACATTTCACACAGGTGCTGTTAAACTGCATCTTACCAACAGCTGCTTGGACGGTGCAGAAGTAAAATATTTCTTTAAAGGGAGGCATTATATTTTGTTTATTTTATTTTTGTCCCCCCCCCGCTCAGGTTGTTTGGTACAGGTCCAACCAGGTTGGCTGTGCCATGGCCTACTGTCCCAACGCTAAATACAAGTACTTCTATGTCTGCCACTACTGCCCACCGTAAGTGAACACAATTTTGATAATGATTTAACAACAGTATTGTTCTATTTTTAAAAAATCAGTATCTATTTTTCTGTTTCTATTCTCACTAGTCCAGAGATACTTATTGATTTGTCCGTATTAGCAAAGAGCTTTTTTGAGGGTCGACCTCTTACGTGTTGTATGTCTGAACAGTTTCCCTCATGCGCCCTTGTGTCATTTATTTAAATCTCGATCACTTGATCTTGAGGAGTCTACAAAAGGGTCATTTTCGAGCAGGTGTGAGTTGACTTAGTAAGGGAGTGCAGGTCCAGAAGATGACCGTAATGGTGTGGAGTGAAAAAAACCCGGACATAAAATAACAAACCTATCCCAGATGAGTCAGCTACAGCTTTTTCTGGGATCACCTTTAATTTTAAATGATAAAAGATTACTCCTCAAATCTAATTTATTTGAGTTTTGACGTTCTCATGATATGAAACGGATATTATTCACTGTGTTTTTATCTCCTGTATAAATTAAGGGTTATCTTTGGGTGTAGAAAAGGGAAAAAAAAGACACAATATCCCGCTTTAATATGTCATGTTCTGGCCTACATTCCAGTGGTAACTACCAGTACACTCACCCCTACAATGACGGATCCTCCTGTGCTGACTGTCCCAACGCCTGCGACAACAAACTGTGCAGTAAGTGGCAAAAACGCAGAATCAATGTCAACAATGATAACATTAAGGACTGTTTGTATCCTATATAAAACTGTTCTGTACGTTGTCAAGAGCCCAAAGAGAGAAGAAATTGGAAAAAAGCACCGTGTACAAACCAGTCAAACCAATTCATATATTCAATATCATCAGTAAAACAGAGAGGCAAAGAATACATGATATTCATTCTTAGTGTTCCTAAGGCAGCTTTATAGGTTTTTATAGGCAATTTCCCTTGGGTGCACTAAGGGTTAAAAACAAACATGGGAATCATGAAGCTAATTTAACCCACTCCTTATGCTTAGAGAGCATTGCCAGTGTTTTCTAAGCCAAGGGAGGGTCAATCAAAAAAGAAGAAAAATCATTGTTAGACATTAATTCATTTTTTTTTTTTGTCCATTTCTCTCCCAGCCAACCCCTGTCCCTACTCTGATCGGTACAGTAACTGCCCAGATTTGAAGAAACAGCATGGCTGCAGCCACTCCGACGTGGCCGATTGGTGTCCTGCCTCCTGCAAGTGCACCAACCAAATTATCTAAATACCACCTGTCGCCCACGGGCTCTGACTCATCAGTCTTTATCAATAAACATATTCAGCATTAAAGCGTGTTTGTTTTGTGTATCCGCACACGCACGCACACACACACACACACACACACACACACACACACACACACACACACTCATACTCACGCCAAAAACCCACAGCTCCGAAAAGAATGTCACCTATAAATCACCTGGTCACATATAAATAAGAAAGTACAGATAGAGATACGTGAATTTTGTACTTAAGTACAGTAACAAAGTATTTGTGCTTGGTTGCATTACAACGCTGACACTCACACAACACACGACAAAGTGGAACAGACAGAAGTGAGAGAGAGGGGAAACTTTAATTCCACTCACATTTTCCAAACCTGAGCCAAGAGTTTAAGACCACACCTGCTGGCAGTGGCTAAAAATACGGACCACTGATGATAAAGTCCATTAACATTTTACTTTACATTACAGCACACTAACAATATGGTAATGTTATGGCAATCCTTTTGTGATATTTTCAACAATACTTCTTCTTTTTCTTATTGTAACCTGTGCATTCAGGCAAATTAAAGTTAGTGAACGCTTAAATGGAATCCTTCATGTAAACATTCCCTCTCTGTGTCACACTTGACACATTTGGCACTGTTTTGGTCAACTGATAAAAAAAAAATATATGTACACACAAACCTGCATTTTTCAAGGATTTCTCACCGTTGCCATGTTTGACAAAATGCTATCTACAGAATGCCTTTCAGATTGTGTTCACCCGCCACGTGTCTCTGTGGGTGTGTCCTCAGTTTGCATATAAATATGACACCTGTGGCTAGAGGTAGACAATCCTGGACTGAACCACGACGATGTACGCCTTCACTGTCTTGTGCGCGGTCGGCCTCTTGTCTGCTCTTTGGGCAGAGCAGGTGAGTAAAAAAAGAAATGGCAGTTGAAGAGCAAATTGTGAAATGCGTTCTTCTTTTGTCACTGTACAAATTCAACTTTTCCCTCGAGAGATATTTGAACCTTTTGTACACCGAAAAGACAACTCATATTCCAACCACTATACACCACTCGTGTTTCAGAGAATGAGGGTTCGTTCCTTAACCTGAAGTTATTTCGTGTCACCACAGACGTGGAAATAAAACACTGCTGAGAAACAAGTAGAGAGTCATGATGCTGTCGAGTAATTCACTTTTAAACTGGCTGAGGGATAAGAAATGAAACATTAATGGTTTATATAAATAGATGAGGAAATCAAGGTCAGTTAAAAACCAGGCTAAAGATGTTGGTCCTAATTTTACTTAACTCTTAGAACACAGAATATTTTTGGTTGCTTTTTTCCATGACTATGTTACTATGTTATACTACATGTAAACATATAGTATATACAGAAGCTATAGGAATGTGCAATATAGAGTGTATTTTTCAGCACAACCTAGGCAATCTGATGAAAATCAATTCATTTTCACCAACTATACAAACACATTTGAGCAAAAGGTCTAATTCTGTGACTTCTGCACAATTATCGCTACTTAATATCAGTACCAAAAATATAATATAAGATGAATCATAACTTTGACTCAACAACACATGACTCAACAACAACTTTGACTCAACAACACACTCAACAACCCCCATTTTAAAGCCACACTATGTGACCAATAAACACACACTCCCAGGATGTCCATATAAGGAGTTGTGTGTTATTCTCACAGTGATTTACCATAGGTGCACCTGTGGCATAGATCCATGCCGTGTGAGCACTAAATAAATAAATAAATAAATAATAATAAACATCTATTTTTTTTCTTTTTTTCCTCCCATCTCTGACGATCCTACATGAAGGCAGGTGAGTGTTTGCCATATTTTTCACTTGAGTGTCTTTTAATATTCTTTTACATTACATTACATTCTGTATAGTAATTCACAAATATGAGTGAATCTGCATCTTTTCTTCTTCTTCTTTTTTTTAAAGTTGCAGTCTTGGCCACCTCTTCGGAGCAGAGTGAGATTGTCAACAAGCATAATTCCCTGAGGAGAGGTGTTAGTCCCACTGCCAGCAACATGTTGAAAATGGTAAAAAAAAAAAAAAATTGTATTTCTTTAAAAACATTGCACACTTCACTGGACAATCGGAAAAAAGAGCTTGTCTCCCAGCACTCGACATGTTCACTGATCTAACTTACCAGTGCTTGAGTTTTTTTTTACCTGCATGTGATGATAAATCATAGATGATATGCTAGATTTTGCAGGTGCTGATTTCTCCTCTGCTTCCCACAGAACTGGAACAATGAGGCTGCGAACAATGCTCAGAGATGGGCCAATGGGTGCTCCATGAACCACAGCCCCGACAGCCACCGAGTGATCAGCAGTGAGTTTATTAATATAACAGCAAACATGTCAGCTGCACTGTCAGAATAAAACACTGTGGGATTTAATCTTGCACATCTTTATTCCCAATGTTTTACCAGGTTCAGTATTCAGATGAAATCCATGTCATTTAATATAGCTGTATTTCACACTGACAAGTGTCTTTAGTCCAATGTCTAATTAATGTCTCTAAAGTGAGACCTGGCTAGGACAGGGTACATTTTCAGCGTCATACTGTACATGCAACTGGGCAATGACATTGACAACAAATATTGTTTAAATACAAATGTAATGTACCAGCACATTTAGAACCTAAGGCAATCCACTGCAGAATGTCGGTATTTAATTCTACATTCAAATCTAAGCATTGAGATTTTCAAGACACATTTCGTGTCTATTACTCCTGCTAAAAACCCAAAACAGGCATTTTGTTAAACCACCACCACTCCCAGTGAAGTGGTACAACATTTTTGTATTGATCACAAAAGAGAGAACTGCTTTTTTCTCTCCTCTCTTCTGACTGCAGCTAGTGGCTGTGGAGAGAACCTGTACATGTCCAGCGTCAAGAACTCGTGGTCCAGTGCCATCCAGTCCTGGTACGACGAGGTGAAGGACTGGAGATATGGATATGGATCGATCAACGGAAGAGTGGTCGGACATTTCACTCAGGTGCTGTTAAACTGCATCTTACCATTAGCTGCTTGGACGGTGCAGAATTTAAAAAATTGATTTAAACATTTAAATTTAAAATTTTTGTCCCCCCCTGCTCAGATTGTTTGGTACAGGTCCAACCAGATTGGCTGTGCCATGGCCTACTGTCCCAACTCTAGATACAAGTACTTCTATGTCTGCCACTACTGCCCTCCGTAAGTGAACACAATTTTGAAAATGATTTAACGACAGTATTGTTCTATTCTAATTCAATAATCTTGGAAAGTACTTAGTCACCTTTAATTCGAAAATACGCAACTTGGATCTTATGCCCTTCAACACCTTGCTTAGTTTGGCCTGATTTCCTGTAACTCTAGTACAATGTCCTGTTGTAATATTTGATGTTCTGGCCTACATTACAGTGGTAACTACCAGTACACTCATCCCTACAAACAAGGACGCTCCTGTGCTGACTGTCCCAACGCCTGCGACAACAAACTGTGCAGTAAGTGGCAAAAATACACAGAATCAGGGAATCACATCAGTATGAAATGTCAACTATTTATAGGAGCAAGAAGCTTACGCGAGAGAGAAAAAAGCAGTCAAAGCAATTAAAATATTCATCTGTAAAGCACCAAAAATGCAATATTTTGTTAACCATTTATTCTTTGTATTCCTTATATGTATCAGTAAATAATATCACACTCAGTCAATCAGTCAGACTTTATTTATGTGGCACTTTTGATACAAAGGAGATTAAATCAAAGTGCCTCACAGGATAAGAAAAACACCCACTCCACCCTACAAACAAAAAAAATAATATCACAAATGTAGCAGGAGAAACAAAATAAGGTAGTGAGAAAATGCTTGTAGATCTTAGCAATCAGCAAAGATGAAATAAGAGAAAATAAACAAAGTTAAGCTCATAAAACTAATAAAAAAGAGTGTAGTGATGAGGTGAAATGAACTAAGTGAAGAAAATAAAAGTTTGATTTAGACTCAGACAGCACAACCTGAAATAATAAAATAAAACAATAGTGCGGATGTAAATAAATACACTAAGGAGGAACTAAATGAGCCTGTCCTCCAACTTTTGCAGCCGATCATTATTCATAGTATGGGTATAAAATAACAGCAATCTGATATCTTGGGAGTGTCTTCCTCCATTTGAACGCCATAGCCAAGGAAAAGTCCTGTTTTCTTTTCATGTGTTATTGTCATTGTCAGTGTAGTACTTCTCCTATTGCTGGGCGTGGTACATTAGGAAACACTCCTGTGGGTCATTTATGGAGCATGTTAGAGGGTCAAGCAAAAAATAGAAGTCATTATCAGACATCTATTCATTTTTTCTATTTCCATTTCTCTCCCAGCCAACCCCTGTCCCTACTCTGATAAGTACAGTAACTGCCCCGATTTGAAGAAACAGCATGGCTGCAACAACTCTAACGTGGCCTCTTGGTGTCCTGCCTCCTGCAAGTGTACCTCCCAAATTATCTAAATACCACCTGTTGCCTAAGACTCATCAGTCTTTATCAATAAACATATTCAGCATTATAGCGTGTGTTTGTTTTGTGTAACCACATACACACGTGAAAATGTCACCTCTTTGTGCACACAGAAAATAAACAAGTGCTTCCCACTGTTACACAAACACACAGCACTTGACCTGTTCAGCAATCAGACGAGACTAAAGAGGATATTTAATTTGGCACACTAGCTTTTTAGACAAACATGACACACGCAAAGACAAGAGACCTCTGGCTGTGTGAATGATACAAACTAACATGTGACAGGGTGGAACAGACAGAGGTGAAGAGAGGTAACTCTAACAGTAACCTGAGCCAAGAGTTTGATACCTGATGCAGGAAAGAGGAAAATATAATATCGAGGATCAGATTTGGCCACACAGGAATAAACAATACATTGTTTCTTATCAATATACACAATAAGACAGATGTGATCACTGTGGGCAGGAGGAATCCATTAATCATGTTATTACACAATGTCAGAAATATCAAAGGGAGAGAGAAGTGATGATTAGAAAGCTGAGAGATTGTTGGTAGAGGTATTGAGCAAGAACCGGAGTAAGTGCAATTTCTTAAGACTACAAGGTTGATTGGGAGGATATAGAATGTGTGAGTGTGTGTATGAATAGCTGTGTTTATATGTAAATAGGTGTTTTTTTTTTGTATATCTGTGTATATATATATAGCAATATATATATATACATATAGATATGGATATAATTATTATTAGTATATATATATATATAGTATTTATTTACTCTTATTATTATTTTATTTTTATTTTTTTCAAGAAATAATTCAGCTGGATTAACATTTCGAACCAGACTCCATACCAGATGGTGGCGGTAATGCACCAAATCGTTGTTTGTCAACCGCCATTAAACCTCAGAAAAGAAGAAAGAAGAAGAGTTTGATACCACACCTGCTGCTGGTGTAAGCATTTTCATGGCGGCAGGGGTGGCAGAACGTTTGTTTCGACTCTTGTTGTTCGGGGGACCGGTAAGGGAGCACCAGCTTCCGCTTTCGTCGGAGGCAATCTGGGACGAAACTGTACGCGTTGTATCCCCATTGCTCTTCTCTTACCTACTTAATACAGGTCAGTAAACATGGATTAAACCATAAATAGTTGTGTTACCAATTGAATGTATATGAAGGAGAGTCTTTTTTCATAAAGGTTACGTTCGTTTTAAGCACTTAATTTGCTTGTAAATGGAGTGAAAAGTAGTCGCGTTCTAGCGCGCGGCGGCCATTTTGTGTCTGACGCTGCCCAGCAGAGCTGAGTGAGTGTGATTCAGGTGCTGTTGTACACTGTTAATGTAATGTAATGTAATGTAATGGAAAATGTTGTGTGTGTTTGTTATGAATATATGTTAAATTTAAGTATTGACTGTGCTATTCTGTGTTTAATTAAAATACTAACTTTTCTAATATTAACATTGTAAATAAGAATTTATGATACAATACTGAATGAATGACAGGACTGGTGACATTTAATTGTTTTGTATAATTAGTAGTTGTAGTTAAGTTAAGCTAACTTAATTAAATCTTCAATAACATTTAAATACATACAAATGTGTAGTTAAGCCAGTTGATGAAAAAACAAGAAGAAGCTTAATTTACTGTATCAGCAACTTGAAATGATTTCATTCATTATCAAGGTTTGTTAGTCTGACTAAGACTAGCTCGATTTTAGTCGGACTTGTTTACATGCCATTAGGAAAACTAAAACTATTGTTTTAGTCCGGCTAATATCAGACTTTGACATGCATGTAAACAGTGTTATCATTGTTGTTACCAAGCTTGAAACTGCATTAGAAACAAAATATTTTAATAGCATTGAAATCAAACAGTTACTTTGCTTTGTATTAAAAATATTAATACATATTTAGCTATAAATACTTTATAAAATAAATCAAGTATATGTTTGATACGAGGTAACAAGGCACGGACAATGAGTTATGTGATTGCCATAAAATTGATGATGTGATGTATACACAATAAAAGGCAGCTTCCTCCTGCCTGTGATCAGCACATCGTTCATGTTTTTACTTTGTCCGATCAGAAAGATGCTTCTGCGCTTCCTCTAACTGCAGGCCCCTGCTTCTTCTTCTGCAAATAAGGCGGTGGTCGTGTGAATTAGACTCACACACTCTACATTTGCTAAGTGCAGATCGCTCCACAGGCTGAGCTGTTGGGATTCCACCCACGCTTGATCTCTTATGGTTGTTTCTGATGCGAGCACAACTTTGGTTTCCACGCTGTAATTAAAACTAGAGATTGTTCATTTTGGCTCATACAAAATTCCTCTCTAGCCCCCATATTGTTATTATAGCTAACCATATTGCCATAATTTCACACGCACTGCCATTGTGTTGGAATTAGCACTGTTTCCATGTGATAACAAACTTCTTTAACTCAAGATAAACATGTGGCCTGAATTTTTGAATTCTTGTCTGCATGCCAAGTCAGAGTTTCCACTGTAGCTCTCTGACAGTCTAGGGAAAGAGAGGGTTTGATTGGCAGTTTGGCAGCTTGGAAGTGCTGTTATTAATATAATTAAGTAGGTAGTGGTAATTCCATGTTAATTCTAATGCAATTTCCAGCTTCCTAATAACGTTAGTAACAGTGAGGTGATAAGGATAGATCATGTTACAGCAATGCCTCGTTTCCAAAGTTAAGTCCAGGTCAGAGCTTGATAAATCGAATTATTATACGCTACCATCAGTGTAATACACATATATTTGTGATTCAAAATTGATAATTACCATGTTACTATATATTATTATTACCATAATATCAAACTATTGATTACTATTGAAATAACATGGAGTCACCATAGTATTACTTCCCCTTTAAATAATTATCACTATACAATTAACTCATTTTATAGTACTTGCCGTGTTATTATATTTAATTTCTGCCAATTGTCCCTCTTAAAGGTTACGCATTGGACCTTTAGGAGCCAGATGGGTCACCTGAGGTGAGTGTTATTTCTGCAGCTAAGGAGAGATAAGAGAGACGGGTTTCTCTCTTTCTCTCTTTCTCTCTCTCTCTCTCTCTCTCTCTCTCTCTCTCTCTCTCTCTCTCTCTCTCTCCCTCTCTGCCGGTGGATCAAGTGATAGCAGAGACTCTGGCTTGACCAAGCTTGATAAGCCCGGCTGTGCCATCCTGTGGGGCTTATCAACTCCAGCAGTGAGCCTCAGTAATTGAAAATGTTTACAACCTTGGCGTCAGTTTGTCTTCCTGCGTAGCAGATACTGTAATATGATGGGGACATGAATATGAACATGTTTTGAATTGTTAAAGCTTCTTATGTATATATATATATATATATGTATATATATATATATATATATATATATATATATATATATATACACACATATATATGTATATATATATACAGTACATATGTGTGTGTGTGTATATATATATATATATATATATATATATGAATATATATGAATATATATTTATATATGTATATGAATCAACAATGTCACCTGGTGAAAGTTCTGCAGCAAATGCAGCAAACCATTGGCTGGATGCTGTTCTTTAATCGTTCAACTCTCTGAATGACTGTCAAGAGAGACATGCATCAAACGCAGGCGACGCCGCAGAGGACACATTCCCCTTGTTGTTGTTACACTTAGTAAGTACTCTCTACTTTAGGAGAGTAGAAACTAGAAGAAGTGAAAAAGAGAGAGACGGAGAGGGCAGGAAATAAGTTGGAGGAAACCCATAAAAACATGTTCATAGCAAGAACGACGAAAATACACTTGTGTAGATCAGTGACATCCGTCTGTCCAGTCTAAAGACAGTTCATTTAGTCTGAGCTGTTATCTCGACACAACTCGGTCCCTTTGGCTTCCAAACAGGATGCTGAAGAAAAAAACCCCGCTTCAGGGCTCAGTGCAGAAAACTGACATGACCGTGTTTTCAAATACGAATGATTATTATTATTGAGAAGAGTAAACATGTCCTATTTTATATTCTATAGTTGTTTTTTCTCTGCCACTTTTGCTATTTTATGTTTATTTTATATATATGTGTGTATATGTAAGTATTTAATTGTACCAGAGTTAAATGACAATAAAGGGATTTTGTATTATCAACAAAGATCAATATAATGTTTACAATGAAAAAGATGTGCAGTTATGTCTCCATTTTTGCATAAAAATAATAGATTTTACATAACACACACATATTTATACATACATAACATATATGTATAAACAGCCTGTCCACACTGTACTCCTGTCCACACAGTACTCCTGTGTACTCCAAGTGCCACCTGTGTGAAGTGAGCTGCTGTCGTGTGAATGGGACAGAAATGTTCAGCGAGGCCTCTAATGAAGGCAGAGCAGCTTCCTTCCTTTTCACTGAGTGCTTTTTGATGCAGCACAACAAAACTTGCTCCTCGGCTCTTAGGCTTTCATCACACACGCGAGTGAACATCTGAAACCAAAAGGCCACTGAAAACAGATCTCCTCCTCCTCCTGTACACGTATTGATAAAGGTCAAAAGGAAGGTGAACAGTAGCTATGGCAAACACTTGATTTCTAATCTGCAGCTTCTATAGTAGCCACACACTTCCCTATATTGTACCAAGAAGCTTGAAAGTCTGACAACTGGATCAATGGAATAGGGATTTTTGTTGCCACCCTGCTTCCTAAAGTGCCTGCAAAGCGAGAGTGGGGTTGTCATTTTAAGATGACGACAAGTCTAACCATTGGCCAGAGAATGCGCTTTTACAGCAAAACCAGCTTAGCTAAATAGAACCAGGCCCCTGCTTCATGTCAACCATCAGCACTCGGGTGTTGTTCTTACTTTGATAGTCATCCTCAATCAATGGTCCTGCAGCAAACGTACACTAAGAAAACATTTGGAGGACGGGTCTCAAAGCTGCAGCAGCAGCGGAAATGGTTAAAGTGGTGGGTGTGTCCCTAACACAATGTATGGTAAAACATCCACACACGCACAAGCGTAACCGAGAAAGAAATAAAATCAAAGAAAGAGTGGACTCACTCAATTGGCACCTCGAAAGGAGTAGCTGCTATTTGTAAGGATAATGATTTAATGAGAAATTAAGGTACTGGAAGCTGTGTAATGACAAGAAAACCCAGTACTTTTACAAGTAGATCTATGCAGAAAAAAATAAACTGAACTTTGAATGTCTTCATAGAGATAAAGAACAAGTGTGGATGGACACATTAAATTCCACAGCTGTGTTAAATGAGAACCTTTCACTGCTCCAGGTCACACTACATTAATGTAAGGCAGCTGCTTATAAATACTCAGTTATTTAAATGTAAAATGGCTTCTCTACCTCATTTTGACGAGTTAAATTATTTTTATGCAAATGTGTTTGAATAATATTCCTGTATGAAATGACTGCAAAAGGGTTGGCAGTGTTGTAACTTAACATAAAATACTAATATTTTGTTACTGCAATGAAGTACAAAATTCACATATCTGTATTTTACTTTGTTATTTATATTTCTAGCAACTTTTACTTTTACTCCGCTACTATCTTCGTTACTCGTTGGAATTGGTAATGGTCTGTGTTTATATAGAGCTTAGTCTTGAGGATCTGCTTTACAATACAGTAAATGTCATATACTTTAAGACTTTTACTTAAGGGATATTATTATGTGACTTGTATATTATAACTTCAACCTCTACCTATCTAAGTCATTCTCTGGTCAGATACTTTTACTCAAGTATCCCTTTAACATACTTCTTACATGACAGCTTCTTGATGCATTATCACACGAGCGACACTGACAAATATTGCATGAGAGTCGGTCACTGATTCCCCCAGAGTGCTGTTACTGAAGTTTCCACACTCTCTACCTCAATAAAATATTCACATGTGCTCATCGCTGCTGACACAGTAATCAGACACAGACGTTTTCCTTGTCTGACACATACACACACTGAGAGAGGCGGGAGAACATTGCTTTTTTCCCTCATCTTGGTAAATCTGTTCACCATTAGCCGGTGTCAGACAGATGCTGGGACCAGATCTATATACGCTTCAACCAGGAACGGTTTCAATCACTCGTGGTTTATTTCTCAAAGAGCAGCCGACGCGTTCCCTGTTCAGCAGTTGTGCGACGTCAGAGAAGAGAGGTCAAAAGTTCTGGTCTTAGAAAGAGGGGAGTTGCTTAAGCTGTAGTTTTAAATCCTTCAGTATGTTTGCATTCAGTCTTCTCAAGTGGGTTTGTACACACACACACACCTATTAATTTACGTTATGGAGACTTGCTTTTTGTCCCCACAAGGAGGACAAGTCCCCATAATGTGACTGTGTAAACAGGTTTAGGTCCCCACAACATTAGTAATACCTGGACACACAGACACGCACACACACACACCAGGCAGCCATCATACTTAAAACTGTAGTCTGGAGAATTATTGTTCAGTTGAGTTGTTGAGACTCAACTCCAGGTCGTTAAATATTATTGTTTAGAGATTGAGGATCTGTGTCCTGAGATCTTTCCCTCAAAAGAATCTCACACACACAGACACACATGTTTGTGCAGCATTCACAGTGAGGACCCTTATTGACATAATGTATACCCTATAGCCCCTTACCCTTACCTTAACCATCACAACTAAATCCCTAACACTAACACCAGGTTTAAACCCTCAAAAATTTCCTTAGGTTTGTTGGTCCTCACAAAGATACATATACAGGAACACACACACATTATATATATATATATATATACATATATACATATATATAGATGTGTGTATATATATATATATATATATATACATCTATATATAGATGTGTATATACTGAGATCTCTCAATTTATAACTATTTTCTTTTCAATAAACATTTCCTGTATGCTAACTTGTTTAAAAATGTCCATGTGTTTTCTCTAGAACAAAGTTAAAAAGTTAACTCCACCAATAAATTCACACGGTGGAAGACAAACTAACCAGGCACATGAATAAGATAAAGATAATACAAATGTAGACCAAATGTAAAAGAAACAACAACAACTAAGAGTTCGTTAAAATCTGGAAATTCAGAAGAATGAAAATATGTTTTATGTTTTGTTTTGTTTTTAATTTGGCAGGGAGTTCCAGATTCTTTTGACTAATTTGTTTCTCATTTTGTTTTCTGTCAAAAAAGTTAGCAGCTTATTATAAGTGCCAATAGGAGCATCTCAAAGTCTCCCATTATGGGTCTTATTTCTACAAGACTGGAAGAAAAGAGCCGAGTGGGGGTGCAGATCTCATTAGGATGGGAGGTGATTGTGGAGGTATTGCCAAAAAAAATATGTTTCCGACCCCAGCTTTGTCTCAATTTGCATCACATCTGCTTGAATTTTCCAGACAACTTTATCTACAAAGTGTCCCACACATTGAGTCATCCCAGCCATTTTATTTATTTTTTTATAAGGTTTATCCAAAAAAGGAGGATTCTAACATATTACGAAAATTCAGAAAAACTATTGTATCAGTAAGTGTTTATGATCAAGAGATGCAGTCAATAATATAAAGAAATTGAATTAAAAACAGTTTTTCATCTATAACTGAAATGAAACCTATATATACAGTACATCATCCAGTACAGTTCCTATGATGAAAACAAGTTTACAAGTTTACATAATGCTTATAGAATTAAGATACTATCATTTTGGCTCAATCATTTTAATCCCTAACCTTATACAGGGTGCCTTCACATGCACATGCACATATACAAAGGCATACTTGCGAACGCGACTAATATCATCACATCCGTGTGTTTGTATAAACTCGACCACGGTCTGTTACATGTGAATGTAACCATGTCTCCCTGAATTTAAGGGTGTTGATGACTCACAGATTTGGCTCGAGGAGTAAAGCTGTCTTGAGAAGTTGTTTCGGGAGTAAATTAACTGTATGCTGTACAACATGTGGGATTACGTAAATTATTGCCGCGCCTCTTAATAACTTACATGTGGACAAACATTTAAGCAAGTATGCAATCATGTGAAACACATATTTATTAGTGAATTGCTTTTAATTAAATTATTATCATTAAAGTACTGAAACTTGGACCTCGACTGTGCCGCTGACGCTCGACCACTTCTGCGTAGTGTGAATGTTATAAATACTCAAGGTTTAACAAGACCCATTAATCATATCGTATATACAAAGCTCCTCCCAGTTGTGTGGTCTCTGCACTGCTGTTTGCGTGACAAGTCAATTTCTTTTTCTTCCCTTCTCTACTTCACTGGAACCGCAAATCTCTCGACATCCTGTGCATTCAGAGTCCACTCCCCGAGGTCAGGATGTTTTCTCCGTTGCTTTTTTTCTTTCTGTTCGTCCTTCTTTGTTTCCCTATTTCTGTGGGAAGTCCTGGGCTGCGGCCCAATCATTTAAGTTTTTATTAAGATGTGGTGATAGCGCCGCAGGTTGATTGCCTCGCGAGGAAAGGGTGCGGCGAACGTCCTCAATTAGGCGTCCTTTAAAGAAAGACGCACTAGATAAAGCAATTACGACATTGCTGCAGGGTGGGCGGGTCGGCCCCCCGTGTTTAAAAAAGCAGCATGGCATCAGGATGTGCTGCAGAGGGAGGCTGTCAAACGTTCTGATCCACAGAAATATGATAGTCAGTCCTTTCAGGTTAAAGCAGAAAACTATGGTGGCACTGCACACCACTGTGGTCATGCAAGTTATGGATCATTTAGATTTTCCCTTCACAGTTATCCAGTGGCTTCCTGTCAGTTTGCTCCTCTTCAAAAGTAGCCTGCGTGTAAATACAGACTGGAACTTATTAAGCTCTAAAAGAGATGATTTTACATATCAGATTCATAGAAGCTGAAGACAACAGATAAAACAGTGGACGTTTTAATCTGGAAAGAGAAGTATTATTTGTTAAACAATTATTATCATCATATTTGATGTTAATTGCCTAGATTTATATAATAGTATGAAGAAAAAACTTTTCTTTTCTTTGGCATTGACAGCAGAAGTTGACCTTGTGACCTACCGCACGTCACCATCACTGTTTCTCGTCACTTTCCCTCGCATAAGAAAAAAAGGATTCAGAATTCAGCTTTTATCGTACTTATCAGACCTACAGTGGCCTGAGACCGCAACTTTCCAAACCTATCAGTGTAACTTGAAGGAAAACCCTGAGATTTATCTTCGTGTGAATAGATGAGAGATGTCCCACGACACTGCAGAGCAGCTCGGCTATCCCCACCCTTGCCTCAGCCAGCTGGTCTCTCCCCCACAAATAGACTGCATACTGTGGCTGCATGCATGCATATACAGTCGGTAAGTATGCATGGCTTAATTTGTAGACATGATGAGTCTTCGTGTACAAGACCGGAAGTCAGAGAATGCCATCGAAGTATTATGTAATTGTGATTCTTTCAAGTCCACGGCTGCAAACACATTCCTAACGTAACGTAAACATTGAACTCTCTTAAATCTTAACAAAAATAAGCTCTTTAAAAAGCACGCATAGCTTCCGAGGCTCGGATACGCTACATACTCCTGCTCTCACGGAAGCAGACGCGTAACAGAAATATCTCTCTTTTTCTCTTCTGTCTGCACTGTGGCTTGACTGATGCCCGTTACTCATCCTGCGGTAACATAGAGCTAAGTCCTCTGCACACACCTGTCGAGCATTTGTGAGTGCTCTCGGCCTGAATTCGAACAGCGCTGCAGCTGTGTGTGAAGCCAGACGCTGGTGTAGCGAGGCTTGTTCATGCAAGAGGAGGCATCGAGACCTTATCGAGCCCTCTTAGACCAGACCCGTGCACACTATGTTATACGCTATACACCAAAATAGTTATCCACTGCGCCGTTAACATGACTGAGAGGTTGTGATTGTTCTTGATTGCGGGCAGCGAACATGGTGATTACACACCTACACAGCCTCTCCGCCCTGCAATCTTATCAGGGTGTGCGATTGTTCCCCTCAGCAGAAACGTGGAGTAGGATACGTTACGCAACAGTGCTGCCCGTGCATGGAAAGAAAGGGAGGCGTCGATTTTCCTCTGCATTTCTGTTCTCACTGCCATGGTGCGTCAGGTGTGGTGGGAACACAGCTGCGAGGCCAAAGACACCCCCACTGCAAAGAGAGAACAGTGGCAGAAAGAGACAGCATTTTTCAAAATATAGTTGGTTCATTCATTAATTAGGTGGGTGGTAGTGTAACAGGGTCAGTTACTACAGCGTATTTGTAATGCGTATTTGATGATGTTATAATTACACAAAATGTATGTGAAGCTTTTATTTTTCAAATAAAGGAAGCAGCAATAACAAAAATCACCAAAAGTTACGCACTGCATCTTCGTTTGCTAAACCTCTAAAATCTATTACACACAGTTTATCATGTTCTTCAGTCTAGAAGCAGATAAACTAATCAAGTTCGACTACAGTCTCCCACTGAGTTACTTTTGTTTGTTTATTTTTTAACCCACTTGCTCCTGCTGGAACATTTGATCAGGCTTCAAAGCTTAGACATAGACATAGAGATAATGACAGGTCGTATTTACTCTTCACTGGACTTCACCCAACGAAATGAGAGCCAGTTCAGGAGAAACCTAATAATGCTGACCCAGGAAATGTCACATATGTGCCCACATACACTATTTTTGGCTCATTTCGCAGATAAAATGCCTGAGAGTGTTTCTGTCACACGCTTGAAAACTGTGACTCACTTTCATAACTCAGAATCAGAGCGTTTACACCTGCTGAAGTGTCCTTGAGTTAAATGCTGTGCCTTTACCTCGTGGCCCTGACCTCCCCGTGGTGATGTGCATGCAGTATTTTTAACTACATGTCTCACAGCAATGTATGTACTGTAAAAAAAAAACATTGGTGTAGTGACGGATGATGGTGATAATCTGTGGGTCGCAGCACAACAACACAGCAGCTTCACATCCAAGAGGTAGAAGGTAAAAGAGGAAAATAAAGTGGGATTGCACAGTGTCGCAGTGTTAACGCTGGTGTGTCACCGCAAGAAGGTTCCCGTATGAATCCCGCCAGCCCCGTCTGTGTGGACCTCTGTATGTTCTCACCACGAACCAGCTCTCAGCCTCAGATCTTCAGGTGGACAGGGCTAAAAACCAACAGGTATTACAGCTTTCTCCCATAGTCCAGAGACAATGGGTTTTTGAATTATTCTAAGTGAATATAGATGTGTGTGTCTGAGGCTGGAGGCTGATAAGGGCTGGGTCCTCTTTCCCAGTGTCAGCTGAGATATTTTTCCACCTCACGCTGTAGAAAACGAGTGAATATTCTGAGGTTACTATGATTTTTGAGGTTTTCTTTGTAGCGATAGAAAGGCCTTAGCCCTGTTATAACAGCCATCCCTGGATTGAAACATGATCTGTCTGTAAGATATATACAGTTACAGATTTCTCACACAGCTCCGACACAAGGTATGGGTATTGACAAAAAAATATTATTATACATGTAGTTTCAGATGACCTGGTGGAGTATTGAGAAACTTTCTGCTCTCATATTTATTTCATACTGCATTTTTGACATTAGATGATACCCAGTCGATACCACCAAATGTGTCAAAGCTCAATATCCAGTCCTAACCAAGACACATAAATAGCATTTGTTATTCCACTGTAATATGTTTGAGTTTAAGCTATGGGAAAGTTATACTCTGCAGCTGCAACAGATTAGAAACAGAAACAGGAGGTTCCCCCCCCCCCAGTGGCTGCATCAGGAAACTTCAAAGAATTTCATTTCGAGGTAGAGTCGACATCCATGTGAGAAACTCCCTTCCATTTACCTATCGGGCTTCATAAATTATGTAGCATTATGAGGATACTGCACACGCGAAGCCAGAGCTCACGCACAAATGTATCCTATACGATGTGATATAGGCAGTGACCCCGCCCACTCAGAGAACGATAGCTTTTAAGTTTTGATTGATGAGGAGAAAAGAGCTGGGTTCTGTCCGTCAGACCAACTGGGCTCTGTTTCCAATCAGTCACATACTCTGCATAGCTCTATATGGAGAGGTCCTCCAAACTGAGGAATGCAGCGCTGATCCCCCCGAGTAACCGACCGCAGACACGCATGCACGTATAGCTCCACACGAGTGCAGGGGTCAAGTAGAGTGAAAAAAAAAAGGACTCCTCATTACACAGTGATAAGAACATAATATGTTGGGTGATGAGACTTTTGCATGAGAATGAGCAGAACACGGAGGAGGGCGATCTGTGCACGAATATCAGCTGCTGCCACACACACACACACACACAAGCTTGTGAAGTGAATAAAGAATAGTATAATGAATTACAGTGAATTTGTACACAGGCTACATTTTTAACTCGTATCTTAATAAATGACCTTTGAGATCATCTTTCAGCACATGTTTGATAAATGTAAAAACAGTCCTTTGATATAAGGAGTTTGATGAAAAAGCAGCTGCTGTAAAACAGAGAAAAGTCTGCCCAGAAATATTCTGAACAAAGTTTAAATAAAGTTGTTTAAATGCTTAACGTCGCCCATAAGAATCTGAATCTTGTGAGTTGATCAGCGCCATGTTGAGATGGCGATCACACAGTCAATCACATAGTCAGTACTTTTACATACTCAGTTTAATTGAGCTAAGGCTTAGTGTGGACAACTTGCAGTCCCCGTAGGTGGCGCTGTATCTCTATAAGCTAGTGCGTATCAAATCACAGAAAAACAAATGGCGAGATGGATCGTGCAGTGCTTCTGTTTGTTTCCTACCCACTGTACATCTCGTCTCTTTGTGAAGCCACAAGTGAGTCTTCTCCTTCATCACGTTGTTTTTCGTTCTTTTCCGGTAACAGTCAACAGCAGTTTATGCGTTGTCTCCTCCTACCTCTCGATCAAAGACCGGGGAGGAAATGTTGTTGCATACACAGAATGCCAAGTCCAACTCTAGCCTGACTAAGTGAGTAATCGGACTATGAATCGCATTATCCAGGTATGTTAGTCCGACTGAGACTAGCTCGATTTTAGTCAGAATTGTCTTAGTCGAAAAATGCTGTAAAGGCACTGACTGGTGTCCACTCAAATGTGCTGTGCTTTATCATCTATTTTCCTCTAAGTGGGAACCTAATCTGCAAAATTTACATCATGATCTTTTAAAGAAGAGCTGAAAATAGCAAGTGAGACCATTAATTGCTCAAAACCCAATTAGGACTAGGCTCATTTTCTCATCAGCCTCCATTCATACTTGAGTTGTTTTTGCATCCAGTGGAGTCGCCCACTGGCGGCTGGTCAGTATATTGAAACTTCCTGTGTTGGCTTCAACCAGCAAACTTGGAAGACATCTACGTTTGAAACTTAACTGGACATATGTCATCCAACACTCACTATTTCCCCAACACTCACCGAGTCAACTCACAACTGAGACAAACAGTCCACATGAGCCTCAGTGAACACAGTATCATCTGTACAGCCAGTCTGGTTGCAGAGAAGGTTCCACTTGTCATGTAAGTTGCATAATGGCATGTGGAGATCTGAGACAAAGGATGAAGCACATTTAGGTCTGATGGCTTGTTTACTTTCCACAAATCTACACTCTACGGTGGGGTTGAGATAAATCACTTAATGGCTTTCCTGGAATGTGAGGTTCACGGGAAGGCTAGATCCAAAGCTGATTTTAGCTGATGAAAGTATGTGCAACTTTTTTCCCTCCTCTGAGCTTCGCTGTAACTGATTCTCTGATTCTCTGAGCCTAAATGAGTCAACACTTTTATTTCCTTTATTTCCAGTAATATCAGTGTTTGTTTGACCCCTTGAATTAACTGCCAAATCATTCCACAAAGGATTGAGAAACATCTCAGATGTCGTACACCTCTCCTGACAATATGTTTCTCTTGATCTCTTTTAACATGTGCTTGTTGACTTTAAAAATAAAAATCAATGTTTGTGAGGCTAATGTGATGTTTGATGAAATTGAATTCCAATTCGGGTTATCATTGAAGTTACTGTTTGTACCAAATCTGAAGAAATGTTCCTGAGACATTAGGTTAACAAGATAAAAACAAATGATTTAAGAGCAGGCTTTCCTTGAGGTGTTAATGAGATCTCACAGTCACAAGGCAAATAAAAAAAAAATCAAATCAATCAAACTTGATACAGATAAGTGTAGTGAGGTCACAGTGACTCTTAAATCCCTCAATGCGTTGACAGCACACATCTGTAAAAACACAAACATCCATGTCAGTGTTCATTATAACTTGATGCAAAAACGTTTGTGCTGATTTATTAATGAGCAAATTTCATTCCACTTCATTTTTCCTTTACACGGTTGTTGTTTTAGATGCCGCTGTGACTCAACATTTAAAGCCGTTCATTCATTCATTATGAGTTGCATTTAAGCTCAGATTAAAGACTGGCAACTAACATCTCAGTCTACTGCATCTTTAAAAGGACTGCGTTTGTACACAGCAGCATGTAAAAACTGGGGTTCTGGGGGTTCAACAACACGTCAGCCTGATCCTGGAAGTGTAATCAAGAATCTGAAGCTGGTTCTTGTATAAGTAAGAAGTAAGAAAACATTCTGACACCAGAATCAATGTAAGGGCACTTGTACCTCAGGGACACTCTGTTATGAAACGAGAGGCAAAGAGCATTATCTGTTACTGAACAGTCTTGACTGTGTAAACACTTCTCATGCTCTCTGTCAAGTCTCTGACTCTGACTGATTACAGCCGAGAGGACAAACACACATTCTCAGCGCTTATGACGGCACAATATAGACATCATAATTGGTTAATAGTTGCAAACTGGAGGTTCACCTCTAAACAAACGTGGTCTCAGGAGATATTCTTTTTTTATTCTGGTATAAAAAACAACAAAGAACAAAGCAGAAAGAGTTTCTGGGAGTAACTGCCGCTGTCATGAATGAATGACTGTGACAGTTGAACCACAAATCCTCTGCTGCATAAGTTGCCCCTTCACTCCCTTGTGTTAAAAGCAGTGTGACACTCCAGCTCGGCAAAATATTACAGCACGACTCCGTAGTGCATACGTTGAGAAACGAGCCAACGTGCTTGCAGTGCTTCCGACTTCTTTATATCTCTCATCGTTTGGAAGTAATTTCCTTAAGGTTCTGGGAAATAAACTCTCGGGGCTATCGAATCCAAGACAAACAGAAACGTGCTTGCTGGCAGTGATTAACTACTCCACTCATTCTTAAAAAACTTGGCTCATCGAGGGACCTCTAACATGTGGTAGTTTGGCGAGAGGCCCCAGTCACAGTGGGAGCAACTTGCTGGACCAGAACCTGTGGGTCAATCACAGGCGGGCCGACGGCTTACACGGTTTCCAGTGGGAAATATATGTAGCAGCATAAATAGTATGAAACTACTGAAGTAACCTGCTGTGCTCATGAGTGCAATAGTAATATTCCCGTTATGTCAAAGCCACATGAGGCAACTTGAGGAGCTTCTGTCAAAGAGGCCACACTGAAACACTGCTATGACGCTTTTCCACTGTACAAGTCCTTGCACGACTCGGCTCGCCGCGGTTTGGGTACCAGGCTCGTCGTAGTACCTCCTCAATGTGGGCGGGGTCGTCGTAGCATGGCTGCACAAAACTGCTGTGATGTCATTTTATACAAACACACAATCTAGTGGCGAGCACATTTTTTATGAATCATTTTATTTATGGTACACTGAATCATTAGAATCCGTTGATCAGTTCAGTACTTCCTGCTTGACCGGAGAACTGAAATGCGGCTGAACGGGTTGTGATTCGGCTCACGATCGCCCGCTTTCGGCAGTGCTGACACTAAATACACCAGACTCCTCTGTTAAATGTTGAGATTTTAGAAAATGTTCTTGCTAAATGTTGGTGATTAACGCATTTTAAGTCTTTTTTTTACTGATCCACAGTTTCAGCATTGTTCGGTTTGATTCTTGTGTCGCACGTCGCGCTCATGACTCTGAGCATCAGCTCAGTTCACTTGGAACCTTGTCACTAAAAAAAGCTCCACGTACCAGGTACTATCCCTGGAAAAACCCTGGAAAAGCAAAATGACAATAAGTATTTTTTTTTTTTTTGAGTTGAGTCAGGCAAGAACTAGAACTAGTAAAGCACTACTAGTGCTGTTACTACCTCAGAGTTACCACTGCTCATGTGAGGCTGCAGAGCTTTCTGAAAGGACAACTCTAGGGTCTATCATCCAACTGTGGCTTCATCAGCGTTGTGTAAACTCATTTGACAACAGTAACTCATTTGGAATGTAACTGACTTTTGGTTAAGATTTAAAGGTTTTTACGAGGTAACATTTTAAAGGGTTGATTGGCAGGAACTGGAATGTACTACCCATAACCATATGTGTATAAATCTATAATCAATCAAACAAACAAACAAAAACCATTCTTTCTGGTATATGTGGAGCCCATCGTGGTTCCCTCGGGAAAGGGAGGGGTGAGCAGCTGAGTCTTTTCCGTTTGTTACAATCTGCAGTCTCAGTACTAAATGTCACAAATTTGTATATAGTGGACTTTAAGGTATTCAACATTTCAGCTTAACAACATGTCAAAGAGAGATAATTATGATTATTTTGATTGTTTAAAAGTAATGCATTGTTTCAAATGTGGGAGCTTTGTTAGTTTATTTGGTGCTGAGCTGATAGATTCTCTCTCCACTTCCATCTGTGATGACATTAATAACAATATTTATGCATTAATGGATCTGTTATAATCTAGTATGATTCAAAGAAACATTCATTACTTGATTGATTGATTGATTTGATTTTATTTGAAAGGGACCATGTGCAATTAAAAACATAAATGTCACCATTTGATGCATTACACCAGAGTTAGCCTTGGGCTAATTTACATCTGCAGTACTAAGTGGTATTTCCACCTGCACAAAAAAACTTTAAATTAGTAGGGTTTAAAAATGTGTTTGAAACTGCAGGTGCGTCAGTCATAAAGGATCAGATTCTCAAATCTTCACTGAAAAGAGGAACAGCGACAATTAAAAATTAGAATTAGAAAAACTTAACTACAAAAATCTTGAATCATTTGTTTGAAGGTTAGTACAAACTTAAAGGAATAATATAAATAGGTCAACAATTCTGGACAGTGAAAAATGAGTTGGAAGAAACAGTCATTAAGTTTTTTCCTCCCATGTCCGCTCACTGGATGAGTGTCATTACGCTTGTGTTTTGCTTTGTTCCCTCTGAAGACCAGAGAGGAAACCCATCCCCAGCAGCAAACTGCACACAGGGGGGTGTTAACCATCCAGGCCTCAGACTTCTTCTACCATCTCATTGGTCACCACCAAATTTACATCAGTTTAAAACCAGACACCACTTTCTTCTTCCCTCCCTTGACCCACCACCACCCCTAGAAACCAGGCAGTTATAGCACAAGCGTGTCAGTAAGTGAGTGAGTGTGTGTGTGTGTGTGTGTGATAAGCAGAGTTTGCGTCAGGATGCCTGCGTACGCCACCAACATGAGACTGAAGTTCCCCATCCTGGCCTTGATTCTGGAGATTATCACCATCATACTGTTTGCGGTGTTTGTTGTCTATGATGATGGCAAAGGTCATGGGCACAATGATCACAATGCCACTCACCATGAGGAGAAGCCTATGGACCTCTATCCCAGTAAGTCTGCATGTGCCTGCACGGTGATGGATGCTCTGTTACTTGGAGACTGACTGTTAGATTTTCTGAGTTTGACAATTTTATGTGATGCTGTGTCAGTTTTTGGTTAAACAATTGGGGAAAATCCAGGAAAAGCTTTTGGAGTTTGTCCTTAAGTTGCTGACTTGACCTGAAAAAAGAGGCCACTGTCTCTCACCAGAATTAGGGGAATCCTGTTATGTTTGCAATTCCCCAATTACATGCCAAGATAAATTAAAGAACTCTGAGGGCTGTTTGTGCAGAAAGGTCTGCTGAATTCAATAAGAGGAGTCACGGGGGTCACATTCTCACAGTCAAAGACTCACTCACGCATCTGAGGATCCTGCAGGGAAAAGTGTCAGGTCTCAAACTGTGGAGGTCACATGTGACTCACATTTACGTCTCTTGGACAGAGAGCACAGGCAGGAGGAAAGAAAGGGTTGTGTTGCATTTAAAAAAAAGCATATTTGTCAAGGTGTTTTTGTTAGTCACGAGGAATTTTAGTTGGTGTGGAGCACTTTCTTTTAATCTTATCTTCATTAGACATTGCAGCCTCATTTAACTGCTCTTTAACTGCATGAAAGTCCGGCTCATGGGTGGAGCAGGTGTGACCAATAGAGATTACTCAACAGTAGGTACTGAGGCTGAGGATAATCTTCAGTGTCAGATGGAATGTGTTAGCCAGTTTTTTGTTGTTGTTTTTTTAGTTACTGTTGTGTTTCTACCATTTCTGAAACAGCCAGGCCTTCACTACTAACATGGAATGTTTTTTTCCCCAGAGAGCTGCCACTCACTCTGTCACTCACTCACACTTTTTTTTTTTAATTTGTGCTTACAAATCCCAGCATTTTCTAAATTACTCAGTCAGCCTGTTTGACACCAACAACCATGCCACATTCAAAGTCTCTTAAATCACATTTCTTCCCCCATTCTGATGCTTGGTGAGAATTGTTGTTGTCTCGACCGTGCCTAAAAGCAACATGTAGGTATTTGCCTGAGCAAACTGTTGAACAGGTGTACCTAATAAAGTGGCTGAACTAGTTTCTCGCATAAATCCTTTCATTGTCTATTTTGTTTAGACTTTTTACATTTCTACAAAAAATAATCCAAACATTCCACTGACACCACTAGGCGTGAGTGTGGTCCTTTGTGTCAAAACAAACGACCACAACTATGCAAAATAACAACAAAACAACTCTTATTAAAAACAAACAAAAAAAAACAAACAGCCAAGAATGCAGTTTTATTCAGTATAGATCTAATCACACAAATTGAAAAATAGCTGTCACACCTTCTGGAAGTAATGTTGGATTTCTGATTTACACAAGTTTAATTCTTTTTAATACAATACAATATAATATATATGTATGTATATGTACATATATATGTATATATATATATACATATATCCGTGAAGTAATTATCTTTGTCCTGTATGATGAATAGCACACTGATATTTCTAACTTGGACTTTGGAGATGATCTACAGAAAAACACCAAAGGCAATTACATGTGTTGCTCCAGCATTTTTATGAAACTGATTACATTGTTGCTCCACAGATTGCGCTGCAGAAGGTCCTGGGGGGGATTCGCCCTTCCTCTTCATTCAGCTCACCCATATCTTCACTAGATTACAATGTCAAATTACCTAACTTCTGTGGGCGCAGCGCCAGTCACAGTTCTGCAGCGATCCACACATCCACTATAAGAGACCCTGCTACGAGAACAGACTTTATTAATTAACACATTGACTGTTGTGCACATCAGTTTTTAAAAACGCTGATCCCACAAATTATGCCACAATGAACAACATCACCACAAAGAAGTTTAAGGATGACCACAACCCCGAATTACGAAATGCCTTTTCAAAGTGGAAAAATAACCCTAGTGTTTCTATAGTAACTAATTTCACAAGACGAGATTTGATGTATTACTTTTGACCAGGCGCTGGAGAATGTAGCCGTTCTGACAAAGTGAAATATGACTTTAAAGCAACATTATGTAATTATGTAACGATTTAACCCTGAAAAGAAACACCTCTTCTTCCACTAAATAACTTTGGCTGCATCCACACTACTAAAAACTGACTTTTAGAATAAATTGTTTGTGGTTTTTTTTGTTGTTTTTTTAAAAGAGGGTGTGGTTTGGGCCGTTGTTATGGTGTCTGACAGTGAATGTAACATAGTGACCTTTACCGCCCCAGCCTTGCTTCACCCCCCAGCTCCGCCCTCTCACCAAAATAGGCTTCTCTTCTGTTTCCAAAAATACAAAATGGCACTGGCCAAACTGCAAATCACGAACCAATGGGTGTCCACTGCTGCAACTTGAATTGTTTTACACAAACAACAATCATGGAACCATCATTCCACCAACTTTACCACTATTTGGCCTTGCACTCTGTGACTGCCTGTGTCCCTCCATCTAATTATTTGGTCCAACAACTGACAAACACTCACTGAGTGTGAGATGGGGTGTCGATGGAAAAGAGATGGATAACTCACGCTAGAACTTCAGAACCTCTGAATAAAAAACTTAAAAAAGGAGGAATGTGATGCTATATATAGACCAATGAATGAGTCTAATTAATGCAGACATCCAGTCTTCATTCAAGACACAAATGATTTTCTCTGCAGCACAAAATCATGGATGTCCATTTTTCCACCTAGAGCCACTTTAATCAAATTCTTCATGTGGATTAAAAATAATAAAAAGTGATGGTGAGTCACCAGTCTAAGGTCTCAGTACAGCGTGAGCCCTACCCTACTGTTTTTCAGCCAAGGTTTATGAAAACGTAATATGTGTAGTCACCACTACAAACAAAATCTCCCTCCAAACCTCTTGTCTCTGTGTGACAATGAAGAAATACAAACATAAAGGATGTGTTAAAAAAAAGAAAAGAAAAAAAGACTCACTGTATTTCCCATCATTAAGAAGAAACTGAATGACAATTTTTATTGTCTCGCTCTTATACTCTCATCTCAATAACTTGTAAGTACCACTGTTAATTGAAGCTACAGAAGCCTTTACATGACAAGAGAGTTATCAGCACCTCAAATAAATATTAACAAAACCATCATGACTTGGCAGTCCATCAATTATTCTGGACTTCACACAAATATGTTCCAGAAATTATACATAATTGTGAACTATTTCTCACTCAGTGCAACTTATACAGACATTTTCTTTGACGATATTACAGCTCCAGTGTGTAACTTCTATCGCCAAAACACTAACTCCACACCTCAGGTGAGACTGCAGAGCTTTCTGAAAGAACGGCCATTACTCCAACCGCTCTCTTTCACCATTAATTTCAGTATCTCACTTCGTGTGGAGCTGATTAACCCTTGCTGCTCATGCTGCACAGATCTTTGCTTAAATTGCTGAGGGAATAATACACTATTCTGTATATTCTTAATATGGACATTCTGTGGTTGTGTGTTTATAGGTCTCCAATCTTCAGGCTTTACAAAATGCATTTTTACGTGTACTTCACACATGATTATGATTAATTCTATATACCATATACATTTTAATTTAGTAAAAAACAAAACAAAAGCAACCTTGTAAGGGTTAATCAGCATTGTGTGAACTCATTTGGCAAAGGTTTGAATGTAAAGGACATTCATTTATATTGAAATGTTGCACACTACAGCCGAAATGCCTGATTGTCCTCCCTGGTCAGCAGTGGGCATGTGTAATTAAACCAAGGCAAACATCTTCTTGTAAGCGCATAGATTGTTTAAAAAAAAAACTCTGACTCACTTGACTGCACAACAACCACAGTGTTACTGAGCTAAATACGCTAGGTTATGAATTTAAAAAAGCTTACAAACACGATACCGACGTCAACATCTGCTCTTTCGATAAAATCTGAAAGAGAAAACTGTCCTCACCCAAAGAATATCTGCTGAGTGAAAAGGTGAAACTAAAATGTGATTTGCATGCTGTTCAACATTGACTGTGGTCTTTGCTTTATCATTGTCCAAGTAATTTAACACATGAATGAGGGAAAGGTTTCAAAGGTTCAAGAAAATGCTAATGGGTTATTTTAAGAGGAAGTCACCATTGAGTTTGGAAATATAATGATATTCAGTATATTTTATTTCAATTATGCCGATACATTCTTCATGTTATTTTTGTTAATCCAAAAAGGGATGAGTGGAGTGGTTGTGCACTTAATCCAAATAGCCAAGTCTCTCAAGTGTCCTTCTCTTACTCCTCTCATTTCACAAGTATGAAAGTACAGCAGACTCCAACAGTCCAACATTTTTTCAGCACTTATTCTCTCATAGCTTTTCATCTTCCTTTTATCTGTCCAATATAATTAGAACTCTCTCTTCTCTCATTCTTTTCTCTGCCTCGCCTCTTTCATCTCCTGTCCAGCACAGATCAATTCTTCATGGCACACATCCCCGGTCCCTGCTGATGCCGTCAGCCTGTCTCTCAAGAACAGAGGGCCAGTGAGCCACCACCAACTTCACACATCCCCAAAACACCACGACCTTGTGGAAACCCGAGCAATTGATCTGTCACCTGGCATTTTGTGTTTTTTCAAACACTCGGCTCTCCTGTGTTCTTTGATTTGAATGCTGTT
This sequence comes from Solea senegalensis, assembly GCF_019176455.1. Taxonomy (NCBI): domain Eukaryota; kingdom Metazoa; phylum Chordata; class Actinopteri; order Pleuronectiformes; family Soleidae; genus Solea; species Solea senegalensis. The sequence goes on along the minus strand of NC_058037.1, from coordinate 12,837,801 downwards.
TTTCTTTAGGTGACAAAAACAGAGGCGGTGCTCAGTGTCACCGTGTTGCCTGCGGCGTGTTGTCTCCACTGATGAATAATTTCTACATCATATGGAGCTTCTCACCGCAGAGGAGGTAAAAATGCTCCGTCATCAGTCAGGGGGTTGAGGGAAATCAGCGAGACTCGAGGTGAAAGTGACATGAAGAGAACTGACAAGCATAAGATTAATGAAGCATAAAATACAAATTATAAATGCAACATATGAACTGTATCATGTGAAAGTGGCTTCTTTACTGCTCCTAACCCAGAGGTAACTAAACCAAATTTGTTGCATTTGAAAATGTGTTTTGAATCAGAGTTCATGGCAGGTAGAATCTAACAGGGTATAAACTACATGAGCACATTTATTTACACTTGACAGCGTGATTTGATTGTCGAGCATATTTACTTGCATCATGTAACTTGGAAGGTTACAATAGTTTTAATTTTTATTTCGTTTGGACTTTTTGTTTTTAAAATGAGTTGGTTTAATTAGCTTTTAGAGAGGTTTGCTAGTTTTTATTAGTTTTTGTTTTTTTGAAATATGGGGTATTTTCCAGATTCAAAAAGGTCATAATAAGTAGTAATAAAAAAGATGCCATTTTAACCCTTAGTGCTCACATGGCACAGATCCATGTGCACCCTTGGTAAAGTGGTGAAGTAGGTAAAGTTTATTATGTGAAGTATTGTCAAGTCTATTGCTGCTGTGTTGTTGTGTCTGTTTTAGAGTTGCACGATACCCACAGAACCCCGCGTTGCCAAATCGTGACGGTTCCTACTATACTAGAAATTCTACACGACGGTACTACCGTGGACTACTATACTACCGATGCCAGTTTTTGCTACATTGCGGCCACCTCTACTCTCCTCCTGGCTATTCACTGCATGCTACACCCTTGTAAACAAACCCACATTGAACCCGCAACCGAACTACACAGCTGCTGAATGATTGGCTGTTTGCTTGTTACTGGTGACGTCCGGGGATATGATAGGCTGTTTCCGCACGCTGGGTCCGCCGGCAAGAAAGAACTCCATGAAGACAGCTCCGCTTTGATAGAAATTTGTTTCAAAACAAACAACAAGCTAAAGTTCTGTCTCGCCCAGATACGAAAAATAAGCATTATTGTCAAATAGATTTTTTAGATTAGAAGACAGTGGATTTGTTATCCTAAGCTGATTATTTATATTAGTTAAACATAAATTAATGTGCAAAGGAAACTGAATGTTATATATGTATATATATATATATATATATATATATATATATATATATATATATATATACATAGATATAAATACATATTTATATTTTTGTATACATATTATATAAATATATACATGTTATATGTTTATCATGCACCAAACAACATTATAAGTATTTATAACTTGTACAAATACATTCCAGTTCATATAAATAATAATAATCAAAAAAGGCTGCAGTATCGCGATACTACCTGGAACCGCGATACTTTGTCTGGTATAGTATCGTGGTTACTCTTTTTGGTATCGTGACAACTCTAGTCTGTTGTCTAGTCTGGTCTGGACAATGAAGACAATTCATGTCACCACAGGTCAGTGTGAGAATTTGGCAATAAGCTTTAGTTGGATGATTATGGTATCACAGCTGCACTACAATACAAGTCTAAGAATGCAGTGATGGGTGGGTAATATAGTACTGAGTATCCGCATTAAGTGCCAGTGTGACTCTGAATTACTAAAATTTTGGAAATTGCATTTCAATAATCAATATGAGCTATAGTATGTTGTCAAGGCCTCGCTCACAAACAGGCTTCCAAATAAATGCTTCCGTTCCGTGGTTAGAACACAATATAATCAGTCCGCTCTTTTCCCTTCGGCACCCACGGCAAGCAGAGATAAGCAAAGCTCGGCTTATCTGTCCATTGATTTTCTCTAACTGTGTAAGAGCCAGCTGCTGAGCTGAGACCCGTTGCTAGGGCTAAACAGTAAGAGCAGAGTGCAAGGCAGCAACAGCAAACCAAAGGAGTGAGTGACCCTGAGCAGCACCAGGAGAGTGGGGTGTGTCGTGCGTGTGATGGAGGAGAGCCTGCTGTTATTAGTCCTGCTGCATTAGCATCTAGACACCCAGCACCATCAGTTACTCCTTTAGAAAAAGAAGGCCTTCGCCTTCGATGGAAATCACTATAACCTAAGGTCCAGCCATTACTGCTAACACACACACACAGAGGAGAGGAAGGCGATGACAGAATAACCTGATGGCCATGAGAGCCCATTCCCCCCTACAGTATTGCACACACACATGCAAGTGTGTTTGAGTTTAGATGCGTGTGTGTGCGTTTGTCAGCCAGCGCAGAAGGCTCAGCTGCCCATAACAGGAGATGAAAAACTAATGATGTCTCAGCCAACTAAGCTGTAAACCCCGCTGACATTTCTGAGTGGAATTGTTTTTGTAGTCCAGTTTAATGAAATTGCAGGAGGGGAGATGTTTTTTTCTATGTAGGCTTCGTATTGCAAAGGACAAAACATGTGCCACTAAAACAGAGGTCAGAGCTCACCTGTGAGATTCCATGACACAAAAAGAGGGATGGGATTTAGCTATTTTTCATTATATTTTAATCATAACATTAAGTCATCACACACAGTACACCTTAGTAAGTACTTTCTAAACGAAAAAGCTGTTGTTGTATACCAAGTATATTGCACATAAAAGTCAAAAAAATGTATATGCATTGTACGCCTACCTCTGTACTCTGTAAAATGTATATAATATAGTAAATTTCATGTCCACTAAAATTTACATAAAATGTGGATTTGTTAACATTCTTTGCAATGTACTAGGTCATACCCACTCGCACATTTTTCCTACGCTCCCTTGTTCCAAATCCAAGAGTGAAGCTCACTAACACATAAAACTGACATTTCCGTGATGATTCCGTTGAGTCTGGTGGATTTACAGTCATAGGCTCTGTGTGCTCTCTTTTATTGTCACTGCATACACTGACCGCAAATTTTAGATGTTCAGAATTTATAATAGTATGCTAAGTATGCAGTGTGCACACAATTCAACAAGGCTGAAAAAAACACAACACTTAAAGGTTTTGTGAGATTTAAACACAGGTGTATTTTTAGCCATGTTGCAGATCTCTGCAATACTAAAAGACATGATGTCCAGTAAATAATAGACATTTTCAAACCATCACATCAGCTAAAGGAGGACATCTTAATTGCGTGTCTGTATTTGAAAAGCACTGCATGTTGTGGTTCTACAGCAAGAAACTTAGCATTTCAAGAAAATAGCAACACACAGAAAAGCTCTGTTTTCCAGGACAGAGTTTTTTTCCACGTTTCTTCGTCTGTGATGAAGACATTTAGAATGAAACTCCTCGTATGTTAAGGCTCATTTGCACCCCACAGTGTTTCAGATTAATTATGGAGACTGTGGCAGCTCACCATATTCTAATTTGTCCTGTCACAGTTTCACCGCGAACAGGGAAAATGGTTATACTACAATAATCATAATAATGACATAAGAAATCTTTAAATTAGTGTTTTGCTCAGTTGCAGCAGTGTAGAGCTGCAGTGCCATTTGCCTGGTGCTCTATTTTCATGCTATCGTTCATGAAGAGGTGCTATCTTGCATCATCATCCATGAAGTTATTCCTGCTCATAGTGAAGATGGTTCCAAAACCTTCTCTTTTATTCTTTCAGTCAGTGTGTAGTTGCTACCTGCAAGAATATTGCCCGTGCAGATGTGATGTAACTGATTCTGTGGGGAAAACACTCCAGTTTGAAGACTGTATTCTCTGGCCTTTATTTCTTACTTTTCCATTTTTTTTAAGTGCTGGATCGCTCTATTTTTTACATATTCCTTGAGACCAAATACAGAGCTTTGTCTCTCACACATAGAACAAGAAGCAGCAATGACACCTGACATTATTAACTCTGTTTGATAAAACACAAAAATGACAAATACAAAACGGAGACTGATATAATGAGCCATTAAAAACACAATGTTGATGATAAGAAACTACATCGTTCCTTAACGAAACAGGCTGTGCAGTGTTGTGCAGAGCTAATTTAACTTTTTATTGTACAATTTTCAGAATCCGACAAGAATTAACTTTGGACAATTTAACTTGAATATCTTGCCAGTTCCTGCACACGTCTATGGTCTGTCTGACTGTCTACTGCACTCCTTTGACCAACATGAATTGTTTTGTGAGACCTTTTGACCACTGGTGCTATTGCATTTTTACTGTCTGAAACAGTAGGAAAATATTGGCAGCAGTTTTGCAGTGAAACTGTTACTCATTTACTATATATGTATATATATATATATATATATATATATATATATCACCAGTCTACTCTTGTCAAGTGTCTGTGTTCAATAACTTGTGCTGTCAGTAGTTTTAGGTTTTAAAGACAGATTTTGTGTCAGATTCAGTTGATAAAAATACCCAGATTTGCTCGAAGCTGCAACATAACCCCCAAAAAAAACCCAAAACCTGTTATACAATTGCATCTATATGAAAGGATTCCAGACTGTGAGTGCTACAGTACACGAGAGAGAGAGAGAGAGGGAGCAGAGGCGGGATGCAGAAGAGGGACAGATGGGACACAAAGATACCGCATGGGGTGAAGGGTACACATGTACGCCAATGTTCTGAAAACAACAGGAAGCTGGTTACTGCAGTTGCACGTGCTGATTCAGCACAATTATCAGTACACAGCAGCTGCGGCAGTGCCTGTGACACAACTAATGTCGGCAATTAAACTATTTAAAACTCCTTAATGCCCAGTTGCTTTAATGATACACATGGTACTTTTAAATTCAGCATGGTTTACAGTTTGCAAGATATCACTGATGTTCACACTTAAAGAAGACCCTTGCTCAGCATCTTAGAAATGCATGAACCCTTTTTTAAACAAATTCTGCATTTTTATCATCTATTAAAACCATCTGTACATTGCCACCAGGGATTATACATTTATGGCTTCTCATTTTTGGAGGTGATGTTCAGTTTCTCAGATTACATTGACAGATTGTTGTCAGTGGTAGCTGCAGTGCTACACTAGCTGCAATACTGCTCAAAACTGCATGATAGTTGTATCTAATTCTCTGTGCCGTCACCCAAACCTGCATTTAACTTTTTTTTATTATTTCTCTTTCCCATTTTCCTCCACGTCTTCTCCATTGTTTCATAACAGCTTTACAGAATGACAATAAGTTGGACAGGTGGGAAATGGCTCAATTTGAAATGAATCAAAGCTGGTGTAGAGTCTGCCTGAAGGAACCGATGTATTGATCATATTGAGAAAATGGGGGAATACAATAAATGACTTGAGCTTTTCAGACTAAAAATAATTTGCACTTGTTAAGACTGTTGTGCCCAGTCGAGTCTTGATTCACGGGAACATAAATGACCCATTAAAACCTCCACCATATGCAAAGGAGGGTTTTATGGCCGTGAAATAAGCCTCTGAGGCAAGATCTTCTTTTTTTCCCTCCATCTTATAAATTTCACCTCCATAATCGTGAAATTCTCACTTAAACATTAGCATTTGACTTTTGGAGCCTGCTGGGGGCTACACTCAGCCTTGGTGGAATTGCTGCCTAAAACGCTCAGTCTGGCCTTCACGTGATGGGAAAGCTGGACTTTGAAACCACACAGCATCTGGAGGCTGCTTCTCTGGTCGTGATGATTATTTTTGACCAACTGCCGTCATGTTTGTAAACGGTATTGTTTCAGCTTCATTGGTGCGGTTGAGAAGTTTCACTGCTGCAGCTTTCAAAGCTGACCTTCTCATTACGGCACGGGAAAACATTTTAAAGGCCTCCACTGAAGTAATGCAACACACATTTCTTAGTTACACTGCATGTTTCATAGCAATTCTATTCATTTTAATTTGTTTACAGGAACAGAATCAATATCTTGTAATATTATCGTTCCTTCCCAAAATACCAGATAACATCCTCACAGGCTAATTTTACCATTTCCCTAATTGCTAGCTTCGAGTCAGTGAGGTCATTAAGGAGCTAATTTTACCATTAAAATGGATTAGAAGATGTGCATACATGTGGGTAATTAATCATCATTTCCTCGAGCCAGCGCTTGAAAATTCTGCCAGAGAGAGAAATGGAGGGAATTTAGAGGTGTGGAGAAGAGAAGCAGAGGGAAATATCCCGTCATGGATGAGGCCGTGTGAAATGTATTAAGCTTTAAGTAGGAGGGGGTTCTCATCCTGTAAGTAGAGATTAAAGTGAAGTAAAAAAAAAAAGTTTTAAATATATGAGAAAACTGAGAAAGAGGGCGTTTCAGGATAACAAAACTTAAGTTGAATCTGAGTTTCCATACGGCAGACAGGGATAATGGAGAGAACACTGGGTGGGGAAATAAGTCCAGCAGCAGGGGATGGGATCTGGCTGGAGAAGGAACAGCAGGCTACGCAGGGTCTAATCTTTACTTTTCACAAGTTTCAGCACTACTTACCTAACCTCAGTGTTTTCAGGCGCAGGTGTGCTGAGACTACTTCCCTTTGTTAATTAAAGCAAAAAGTTAAATGTAGAGAGAGGCATTTTACCTTTCACATCAATGCCATTCATGTGAAAACACAATCAAACACTTCATTTTAATTTAGCTTACATAACGTCTTAACACCACATTGTCACTATGTGTAAACACAAGTCTTTGGGCTTGAAATACGGGGGAACACAATAGTTAGTGTGTTTCCTAAAGAACTGCTCTACAAAAAAGGACTGTCACAGCATTACATTGGCCTTATCATTTTCTATTTGTAGCATGGTGACAGCGAGGGAGGCACCGTCCCCTGTGAGCTCGACACATTTTAATGAAGTAAGGAGACAAAGCTCTGAGTCACTTTCTTGTGGCTGATGTGACAACTATGTCAGTCCTTAAATCAATTATCTCATGCAGTCAAGAGACGCTGCTCATTTCTGGTGCCAACTGAGTATAGGGTTAGGTTAAGTAGCAACATTAACTCCGCGTTAATGCTGTAGTCCAGGTACAACATTTACCAATCTGCTCAAAAGGGGACATAATAAGTGCACCTGTCATTAAAGCTTGTTTGTGCGTACAATAAATCAAATTATTCAGTTAATTTCTTTGTATAAACAAGCATCTAGAGAGTAATTGCTTTAAGTAACCTAAAAAAACAACCACCGGCTACATGGGGTGCAGAAAGGATAAATGTTTCTAAAATTCTACAGCTGAGCATGCAGTTATTTAAAAAAGAAATGATTATAAGCATAAACATCAAAGCAGTGCCTGCCTTGAATACAAATGTATACGGTCTACAAGCAATCAAACACGTATTATCATTGCTAGTTAGTAGAGAAATTGAAAAAGTCGTTGTAAAAATTCTTAATTAGAGGACTTGTAGATTGTAAAGCGTTGAGAAAGCTCACATCTATTAATACTTTGTAGTATGCAGTGTTGTACAAAGGTTCAGAAAGTTCAGAACAGGTGTGGCACACTTGTTAACCATCACACTGCACACATACTGTCAGATGCCCTGTGTGACACAGTTGTCCATTTTAACTCCAGGCCTGTTGGATGTTTCACCTGAGTGTGTGATTTGCATAATCTCAGCCTGAAGTGTGACAATGATAAGCGTTTAGGCTGAGGTTGTGAGTCAGCAGTTTTGTCCCAGAGGCATGCTGGATGTGTTCTGTTGGCACACATAAAAGCCCAGACAGGACCGATAATGGCTTAACAGGACTGCTGGGGGACAGTCTCGGCACACACACATTCATTTAAACAAGAGGTAATGCAAAAAAAAAAACTATGAGCCAAAGTGTATAAAAAGTTAAGATTGCTTTGCCGAGTTTCAGAGTGCTGATTTGTCAGTCTGTGAGTATTCATGCTTATCAGCGCTGCCATTCATTCAGCCAGTCGGCATTTTGAAGACGCAAACAAGTCCCTTCAAAAGTAAGTGAGCTGCAAACTTTTAAAGAGATGAGATTGTAAACCTAATAGCCTCAAGTCTCAAAGAGATGGATATGGATGAAGTCAGAAGTGGCCTAGATTCTTAAGACAATTTTATCAAGTATCTTGTGTGTCAGATTATGTCCCGCTCTTTTTCTGCCTGATAAAAAGTGATAAAAGGCCGACTGAAGTCTTTCTCCCTCTGTCCTCAGAATGACTTCAGACAGCTTATCCTTCCCTGGCCTGTGCAGGAGCAGCAGCCACTGACCTCTGCTGTCAGCCAAGTGCTGTGCTGCCAACTGAGGTGATGGGTAATAAAGTCAGCAGAGTGTAGAGACTCCCATACATGCTGGAATGCACTAAGAATGACCAATGGCCACTAAACTCACAGTGTTAAAAACATCTCTTCTGACTTAGTCACCCCACAGGAAAATATGTCATGAGCCACCTTATCAAATTTGACGCATTAAAAAAGTTGAAAAGTGTTTGAAAATGAGGTTTCAAATCATGTAAAATTCTGCTGACCACACTCGCACACTAATTCTGGTCTACACATGCTTGCGGGAGCCAAAGTCTGCAAATGTTTGTCTGTGTTTGTACAGAATATAAACGTAAACACATCGGTATTAAACCTCCTGTTCAACAAACATGTGGAGATACAGTAGTAACGCTAACCTGCTTTGGTCGCACCTAAAGCATGGACGTGAGTCCATGTCTGCTGGAGGCGTTCTGTCCTCTCCTCCTAATGCACTACCACACACTCCTACTGGTCTAGTCACTGAAGTGGGGACCAGAGTCTGAGAACGTCACTGTTCATAAGTGTTGGCACAGAATTTAATGGTCCAGTATTGAACCACACATTTTCATCATTTTAAAATGCTTACCATCATAAATTGTGATATGCTGTATGTGTATGTGTCAACTGATGATGATTGTGTATGGGTAGCTACAGATGAATTGCCCTTCTTGGACCAATAAAGTTTTCTGAATCTGAATCTAACTACACATTGAACAGATGACCGGAGGTAAAGTGTTCTCAGTCTTCAAGGAAAGGAAGGAATGAAAGGAAATCATCTTTATTGTCATTATACTACTGGTACTGCACAACAAGGTCAGATGGAGGGTTAATCATAGCCACTGCGACTGAGCGCGCCGCCACAAGGGACCGACCTGATCAAATGTGTCTAACATGCTTTGATGGTAGACATGGGGTGAACATGCAAACTCCACACAGAAAGGTCCCAGAACAGGAATCAAACCCAACACCTTCTTGCTGTGAGGCAACAATGCTAACCACTTCTAACCACTGTACCACCCTTCACATAAGAAGCTGTTTTTTGGGGGCATTTCCTGGTGTTTTCAGTTTTAGTCCAACTGTACGCACCTGTCTCACTCTACAGTATATACAGTGGCTGTTGTGCTTCCACCTTGTCTCCATCACTAATGACATAGAATGAGTCAGTCTGTGTGGAGTATGTGAATAACGCTGCATGACACCAACACAAAACCCTTCGACAGTGAGAGACACACACAGAGAGAAAGAGAGGGAGAGAGAATGTCACACAGATAGAGTCGTGGGGAGCTTATAATCTTAATTAGCATTGTGGGAACTCATTTCACAGTGGCTTAAATGTAATGGAAATGTGTTTGTATTTCAAATGTATGCACTACAGCTTTAAGTCTACTTGTCAAAAATATAAATGTGCCTCCTTTGATTTGCAACTGACAAGGCATATCAACATTTCAGCCATGAAGCAGTACGCCACACAGACCCACAGAGTGAGTCTTCAAGCCTGAAGCATAAAAAAATCATTTGTCCAAGTTCCAAACTGCCTCAAGTAATGTCAGCACAGAAACTGCTCATTGGGAGGCTCACAACATGGTCAATATGGCAGCCACAGAGGCCGAGGATCACCATGGGCAATGCCAAGTGTGTCTACTGCAGTGAAGCAGGGGAACATGTTTTCTAAGTTTATGAGCTAAAATAATACGTGGCTGCCCGGTGGGTACATCTGAGTTCAGTAAATTTAAGGATACACTTTGGTGGCAGAGGAATAAAGGTGTTGTACTGTTTTCCATGATTTGTGTTTGTCATGGTCCTGCGGCTGAATGGAAGAAAATCCTTGCAGTGTGGTCTCAAAATCCTGTTGACAAGCCTTCAGTCAAAATGTCCACATACTGTGGGCATACAGCTGGCATGCAGCTGGCAAACGACTGAATACTCATATAGCCCTTATGGACAATGCATTTCTGTATTTTATTCTAGTTATAAGTCAGTATACAGAGCATATACTGTAGAGACTTGATTCAAAAACAGAGCTGCACTAGATGAGGAGAACAATAAGTTGCCGGTGAAAAAAATAACGTAGTCCTCTGAGATATTGGATTATTCAAATTACAAAGACAGTCGGGTCTATTAATAAGTATTTTTTATGCTGTGCCCTCATTGAATATTATTCACAAATACAGTACAAATTATGTACACCTTCCTTGAGAACACTGCTGCATGTTGATACATGTTGGTGCGACTGTAAACACACATCACATCAGTGTATGAAGCCAGCAAGGTCTTTGATGTTTCTGCCGCAGTGGATCTCAATGTGACCTCAATCCAAATCTCAATGTAACTGAGCGGAATACTGGAGCGTTCATTATCCTCCAGCCTCGCTCCTTCCGTCTATCCAGAACTACTCACAGAACCCAAGTGTTAAGTGAGAGCGGCATGAAACGTTATCATCTGCAATCACACACATGCCTTCACACACACGCACGCATGCCGATTTTTAAAAGTTAAGATGCACCCAAGAGTCTTCAAAGTGAGCCCATGGCTCAGCGTCTAGCCAGGAGTTATTTTTCATACCATTCTGTTTTCTTCACATGAAAAGCTTTCAATCCGATGACAAGTCGTGTCAAGGCAGTTCCAACTCTGTAGCCTCTCAAGTCTTTTAGTCAAAAGACCTCATTCTCACTCATTCTCCTCCATTTTCAATCCTTTATTATACAGGCAGACTACGCTCTGAAACCATGACAGCTGCAAAAAAGGAGGAGAAAAAAGAAAGAAAGGATGACTGTCTCTTGCAGATTTGTAGCTGCAGAGCTCATGATAAGACAAAGCGGGCCATGATTTATTTCATATTTGGTAGCTGTCATCGCTGTCTTTGACATGCACATTCTACCTTTCCCATAACCAGATTTAACGTTAAGAAGATTCGCACTAGAACGGCTGCACACTGCACTGGCTGAGGGTGTCTCATCCACCCACTGACAGATTGACCAATCATTTTAACAAACATCTGTTTCGATCTGCTTGAATAAGCTAAACATTTTTGCTACAGTGTATGAATAAATAAAGCATCAGAAAAACAGATTGAGTAGAGAGGGGGGTGGGAGCGAGACAGCGAGTGAGGTAGAGAGATAATAATGATGAGCCTTGGGACTTTGTACTATTTTAAGTTTTCCTTAAAGTGAAATGACAAGTTCGGCTGACATAAAGCTAGATCATTCACAGTTATATTCACTGGTCTGCTGGACACCTGCAGGCGAGTAAATGATGAGTTTTATTCTTGGAAAAGAAAAGGTATACAGTACAAAACAGAGCATTTCTTTGAAGGTAATTTGACATACAGTCACACAGAGGGACAGCAGATGCTACATGGACAAATTCATATAGTTTTAAATGTGTCGAGCAACAGAAACGGACAAAAAAACATGTTGTTGACACTGTCAAATTTTGTGATTGTTGATCTTGTAATTGGTCCTCAGTGAAAGCAAATTATGAAATGTCTTCAACCTAGATACATCAACCACTATCAAACCCCGCTGGAGCTGTTTGGTTACTACACAGGTGACTGAAACATTTTGGCAGAGCATCATTTGAAAAGGTTGCATGACTGTTAAAGAGGTGAGCGAGAGCCATCAGAAGTGTAGAGTAATGTAGTATAAATTAGGCTTTAAAGTTTGAGGATTTCTACCAGATTTCAGACCCAATAAGCTGCAGGGATTTTACCTTATTCAGCCACAAGAGCATTAGGGTTGTCTAATAAAACCTGGCTCAGACATCAGGGCTCTGCAGCCCAGTCAGGTTCCTCCACCCAATTGTTTTTTTTTCTAATTTAATTAGGGCATTTGTTAAAAACCATTAAACCAGACTCAAAATAAACAAAAGTTTGTAGTCAGCCCCATACTTCTGGCCATATAGTGTAGAACAACAACTGCAGGATGGAAGGATCTCTGAATCACTGGCCTCATTTCTCCGGTGTGTATCATATGAAAAGCTTTCTGACAAGATTGCCACATGTTCTGGATTCACAAACCATACACTGCTAAGAGGCACCCTAAGCTTTCAATTTATACACACTCACAATTCTACCAGCAGCAGCGGCAGCAGCAACAGACCCAGCAATCATGTTTTGCCTCACCAGGGAGGTACGAGCTGATTGCCCACAGACTGTGAATGACAAACAGCTGAGAAAACAACATCATCAAAAGTAAAATGGAAGCAGAACTGAAACAGATGCTTCATCGCCAAAAAACTGAGGATTTGGCAGAACTGTTTGGTCAAAAAGACAGGGTCGATGTTGGTCGGGAAAGAAAGAAAGAAAGAAAGAAAGAAAGAAAGAAAGAAAGAAAGGCTAATAGTGAGTGACTTTTCCGGTTGTTTACTCATATCTCTGTGAGCAGGGAAGAGTGACAATGATAACGCACACAACTGTAACTCACAGTGGGACCCGAGCGAGAAAAAGCCTGTGATTGAAGATCGGGGAGCTAAACACACCTAACCCCATCCGGTTTTTGCCAAGAAACTGCTTGACCTGTTTTCAGAACCAGACAAAGGGGAATTTACTCTTAAGGTCCAAAGAATAAATACAGAGTAAATGAAGCAAACTGAGGGGGAAATAAATAATAAACGTTGAATAAGTCATTTGCATTTCAGTTTTTTATTCTTGATAACAGTAAAATCAAATGCAAAGTTAAACTGACAGATTCACCTCACACTTCAAGGGACAGCCAGTAATTATATTACAGCTATGGTGCATCAACAGCAAATTGTCAATCTTTTGCAAAAACAGCGTCTAAGTGTTGGTGTTGCTAGGAAACACACTGCCAACTTCCCTATTTTCAAGTCCATATTCAGCCAGCAGCCAACTGTGATGTAAGCTGTATATTTGATAATGTGTTTTATTACTCCACATTGGGAGGGTCCATGATGCTGATTTCTGCCACTTTTTGATGACAGCTTTACAAATTCAGGGACGGAAAATGTGGTATAAGCACTTTCCGATGGAAAACATAACCTATCAACTGCCTTGTGAGAGGAAAATTAGACCTGATCACATTCAACAGCAAAACTCAGTATAAATTTAGATACTACAGGGAGTTTTAATGACTTAGAATGATGAAAATGAAACTCAAAAAGAAAAAGGCAAACTCATTTTAATGTCGCATAAACAAATTCTATGCCTATACTTACAGCCAGTTGCAGAATGAAACTAATAAACCCCGTCTATGGAGTGCGTTTCTGGGCCGCTTGGTAAAACGCTGATAAATCACCGCCAACACGGCAGCATGAGTAATAAACTCATCAGCAACTGCCTCTTATTTATGAGGAGGGGTCTTATTTCCCATCCCATAATTAAAATGTCTCAAGGTGTGTGTGTGTGTGTACTGTGCAGTGAGCTGCACAGTGTCAGTAAACATTTACAGCCCTGTCGAAGGCAAAGGTCCGTCCATGGCAACTGAAATGGCTGCTCTCTGAAATCCCGTCTTAGTGAGTGATGTGTGGTACAGTGAGTCCACATGGATCGAACACACAGGAAATTAATGAGTCTGTGTTCTTTTTTTTCAGCTTCGTAGGTCTTGCGGCGTATGTCAGTTGATCCTGTGTGAGTGTGTGTCAAGTCAAAGATGGTTGGTGCGGTTTGTGCTGCAGTGGACAAGCTGAGCAGAGATAAGTGAATCACAAGAGTGTTGCCGAGTTCTGGCCTGTGGCCTGAGAGGCAGACAGTCATCTCTGTGTGCAGCCTCCGCAGGCAAGGACTATTTGTCCGGCCACACACAACGTGGGGCCTTCGGCTGCCTCATTGGAGCACTGTCCCTTCAGTGGATCTTCCTGACAAGTGAGGCTTATCTCCAAGTCAAGACAAATGATCAGCCCTTTTAAAAAAAAAAATGAAAACCAAGCAGCTCCTCTAGCTTAAAATCTGGTGAAACGATGAGACGTTGAGATAAACAGATTTAAATAAACCACATCTAAGTAGCTAAGTTAGCTGAATTAATTGGTGGCATGTTCTGGTTGAGATATGGAACTGAATGACTGACAGACCGACTCTGAGGAGCAGAGATGAAAACATCCATCAGCAGGGGAAATTGCTTTGGGAGGGGTTTCTAGAATGGACATTGCTGCCGGCTGTGAACTCTAACACAGCTGCTGGCTCCAAAACTATGCCATCATGAGCTTCAGAGCCCGGCAGACTAGAGATGAATTCACAAGTCACAGATGATTTTCATTCATCGCGAGTTCACGGTGCCAAACATTCTTCATATTTTCATACTTTTTCACCCTGCTCAACTCGCCGTCCTCTCCTGGCCTGGGTTAGAACTTGTGTAACCATCTGTGATCAAAGTCTTTCTAGTGATGGATATCTTTAAAATAAAAAATAAATAAATAAATAAATAAAAAAGGGCTTTTTTATTTGATTTATTTTTTTAAAACTCAGTAAAGAATCAATTTAAATTTCTCATTCTGAACATGTAGCTTTATAAAGTTTATTAGGATGCTCCACTTCACAAATCAATTTAAATATGTCTGCATTTTTATCTTAATTCTTTTGAGTGAAAAAAATGGTGCACGGTGAGTGAGTGAGTGAGTGGTTGAACAAGAGATGGAGGGATACTTGTGTTAGCATTGTGTTATGAAGGATACAAAGGTGTGAGCGTGTGCACGTGTGTGTGTGACAGGCAGAAAGTGTGAGTTAGCCCCACCCCCCGCACCGACAGAGACACACATCTCACCTCAGGATAGGGAATGAACAATAGACTTACCGCTAACAGGAAACTGCTGTTTATTTTAAGTATTTGTGATCAGTTCATACTTTTGGCTACAGTGCCTCTGACTTACCACTTGGCTGAACTCGCGCATGACAAAGGAGATAAAGGTCAGTGGTCTACAGGTCATGAGTGGGGTGGCTGTTCAGGGCAGGAAGGTGCACAGCAAGAGACACAATCATATTTCATAAAGTACAAGCTGCAGATTTAGGAGACACAGAAACAGATGATCAAAAGGTTTTTTTTAGCCTGAGTGGATTTTTAAAGTACATTATAATTCATAGCAGTACATTATACATTAAAGCAGTATGATCTTAAGGGATTTTTCCATATAATCTGGGAAAATCCTGAAATAATAAACAACACAGACAACCACAACAGAGATGTCATGCTTGATTTAGCACAGCTGAGTAATAGAAGCATTAAAGTGATGAAAATGCTGTCAATTTTTGAAAATGAGCTTTAGATATAAGTAAAAGAATATCTCAGCTGCACAGACACCGTTAAAAACTACTGAACTTATCGGGTGACAAAATAAATCATGCATAGCACCTTGTTTCCAAGCACCAGCATTTAAGAGAGGAGAACATGCAGCATTGTTACGAAAAAAGTATGACACATGGGTGTCTAAGATGAATTCAAAGAGAACAAGTTTTTTTTTTTATATTTAAATGCAAAGGCGCGGGTTCCTGGCTTGGGGATTGGGATTTTGCACATGTCAGATATGTTTACAGCAAAAAATACAAAAGCCTCTCTCTCTTTCTTTCTCTCTCTCTCTCTCTCTCTCTCTCTCTCTCTCTCTCTCTCTCTCTCTCTCTCTCTCTCTCTCTCTCTCTCTCTCTCTCTCTCTCTCTGTCTCCGTCTTAAAATTTTGCCCTGGATGCAAACCACAGAAACACTTTGTTTAAAAATCCAGAAGATGAAGGAAGGAAGGAAATAAAGCAGCGGATGCCTGCTGTGAGGCTGCAGGTACTGCTGCGGCTAAACCAACTCTGTGTGTGTGTGTGTGTCTTCAAACTGCGACCGACATGTTCGTTTAACAGGACATTTAATGCTGGTGTGTTGAAATTAATATTCCGTACAAACTCAGAAAAACAGTGATGTTCGCAGACTTTGGCACCCAATAAAGTAAATAGGCCAGAGTGTGTGTGTGTGTGTGTGAGTGCATTAGGAAGAGAGGACAGAACTCCTCTGACGGACACAGACTCATACACACTTTAGGTGTGACCATGTTGTTTAATCTTTAGAACACATAACATTTCGGCTGCTTTTTTTCCATTACTATGTTAAAACGTATATACAGAGGCTATAAGAATGTGCAATATGCTTTTTTTCAGCACAACCTACAGGCAATCTGATGAAAAAGATTTTTTTTCTCATTTTCCTCAACCATATAAACACACCTTCACAATCACTTCAATCGGATGGAATTTGTGAATTTCTGAAAGTTCAAAGTTTGCTTTGTTTTTTTTATGAACACAAATAAAATAAAAGTGTGACTTTTTTTTTTAAATATGATATAAAATAAATCAGAACTTTCACTCAACAACACATAAGCAGACGAAAAAAATGCATTTTGTAAAGCCTAAATATGTGACTTTTAAACACTCCCCTCAGGATGTCCATATAAGGAGTTGTGTATTATTTCTGCAGCAATTTACCAAGGGTGTACCTGCCGCACAGCACTAAGGGTTCATAACAGTGCGTTTGCATTTACATTCTGAAAAACACTGACAAACAGTGTCGTTCCGACTTTGGTCCCCATTAAACTTTTTTAATCATTCAGATTTGCCACAGTGGTTAGTAACACACCAGGTAATCAGTTAAGTGTTCGCTGGGAGAAAAAAAAACCCAGCAGGACAGAGAAAAGGCAGCGATGTCTGAGTCTCAAACTTGTCTCCTTTAATCACTGTCGATCGCTAAGAAAACCTAATAAGCCCCATGCAGCTCAATTATTGCAACACATGGATAAATGCCATTACCATTAGTGGATTTAAAAACAGAAGCCGGCAGCTTGTCGTCATTGTGTGCCCATGTCATTCTGCACACATCCTGCTGAATCTCCAAATCAAAAACTGGTGTGCGCGCGGACCCTCAGGAGCTTTTTTTAAATTTATGTTCCCCAAGGCACTGCCAGTTATGATACACATGTTATTACGATGCTTCAAACAGACAACGATTATAGAGGCCGTTTAACAAATGCTACTCTGTGTGGTCCAGGGTATATTTATTCTCTGGCGAGATTTATGCATCCAATTTTAATGTTTTTAAACAAGATTTATGTTTTCTGCTGTGTTCAAGCCAATTTTAATGTTTAGAGAATTAGATGTGTGTTTGGAGAAGGTGGTGGTTAAACTGGACGTCTGCTGCTGGATGGGTGCTCACCTTGCAGGATCACATACTGAGAATGGATCATAAAGGGTAAACATAACGGCTGTGACTCCTCAGCTGAATAAAATGACTTATCTGGGCAATTCGGTGGCGTACTGCTTCATGAAGATGAGTTTGGACTCCTGCATCTGGAAAAGTGGATATAAGTTACAGCAGTAATCAACCTGGAGAGGGGTTGTTTACTGTGATGAATGTCCTCACACATGCCACAGAGTCAGTATGACTTTCATGTGTCTTGCTAATGAGTGTGGTGATACAAGAAAGCAGGCCTTCAGCAAGAGTTATGAGGCTAAATCTCTAAACTCATCTTTACTAATGGAAAGAAAAAAAAAACACCTCACTTTCCAAAAATGATTAGCATCTTACGCATGTCAGTACTAAGAATAATGGCAGCAGAAACAGATACAGCAATCACTGCAATCTATTTCTTTCTCAGGCCCTTTCTCTAATCAAATTGTATAAACTCATCATTTAAGGCACAGCAGTTTTTGAAATCAGAGAGGCAGCGTCACACCCTTCTGCTGCTGCACCACGTTTGTTACACTGGAGCTCGTGATAACATAAGATTAAATGTTTAATTACAGATATGAGGGGGTGGTGGGGGTGTATTCATAACCCAAGTCCTTGCCTTGCATCAACTTCTCGTGTGCCGCTGCATCAATGACAGATGAGCGTATTCACTGTACACATGAATGTTCAAAGCCTCACAAGGGCAAAACATTAATCTTTTTAAATACTTGGTCACATTTTTCACTTCACTTTACTTAATTTAATTTATTAAAAAAAAAAAAAACTGTGATAAATGTGCATTTGTGCAAAAAGCCACCTCTCTCTTTCTCTCTCTCTCATACATATGAGACTGCACAGAACACAGCACACAGGCAACAAACAGAGACATCAGTCACTGTAATGGGATATGAACGAGAAGAAAGAAATGTGGAGAGTGTTAGCGTATCGTTCATAGAAAATACTAATGACTTAATCAACAATAACTTAGTATTTGTTGGTCTTTTTTCTATATTTATCAATCTTAATATAGAAAAGGACATGATATCTATTAACTTTGCTTCTTTAACCAATACTAGTCTGTTGCCAAATTACAGAAGCAGCATCTAACAAAACTCATTTTAGAAATAAAACAAGACTTTTTCTTATTTTTCTTTGTTTAGCTGCTGGTTTTCTGGTGGCTGGGCACATACTGTATATGAACAAGACACAATTTTTCTAGTGAGACAATTGGCATTGGATGTCACCACCACTGTCCAGGGTGAGTCAGTGGAGATGGTGAAGGAGCATTGATACATGTCACTGAGGAAAGCCTGAGGAAATATCGCCAGTGCCAGTACCGACTCAGGAAGACATTCTCACCACTTTCTACCACTGCTTCATTCAGAGTGTGCTCACCTTCTCTTTTACCTGCTGGTTTAACTCCATAATTAAGACCTGCTCTAAAATGATTGGACATACTGTCAGAGCTCTGTCTGCCCTCTGTGAACAACATGCAATCAAAACTGCCAACAAGATCCTCCCAGACCCATTCTGTGTTTGAGTGGCTCCCATCAGGATGCAGACTGCACTGTCCAGCATGTGAACTCTGACCCTTCCCTATGCCAGTGAGTGAGTTGACAGATCTACCCAGGTTCAACTTGAGCTGTCAAACTTAACTCACTGCACAAGAAATACAGAGAGACCTACTTTGTTTTGCTCTGAGACCTAAACTATGGAAGGATCAACAAGTGCACTGGAAAAAGTTTTTGTATATTGGGGATGTCATTTTTGTGAAAAACTTGGACAGGATTTTGGATCATTATTCAACTAAACTCTTCCAGAGAAATAATTCCAATTTGAATGGAGCTAAAACTCTTGAGTGACATTAATGATCCTCACACTACATACATACATACATTATGCAAACGATGCAGCACTGCCTTATTTTATGTCATATATATGGATTAACTATATTCTTTCACATGTGCAAACTTCCCCTTTACATTTCCTGCTGAATCTGATTCAAAACCAAGGTGAATTATTTACCACCGCACTCTTCCAACCACATCACAAAGCATACCTGATAAATGGGCTCAGTCGTGAGGAACTTGTGCACTGCTCAGCCACAGTAGGCATTAAAGAAGTAGAAGACCTTGTCAACTATTGACTTCCACCACATTTATTAACCACGTCAAAATGAGTGAGGAAAAATACTTAGTAATTCAGATCAGCATCCTCTTTGTCTAACGGCATTTAACAAATTGGAATCTCTTAGGAACCCATGGCCTTGAGTTCCCAGCAGAAAATAGAACAGTTTTATAATTTCTGATTAAAATATACAAATATGGAAAAAGTATTATTCTGCAGTTCAAGGTGAAGGACCCTGATGCCAGTTGGAGACAAAGCACAGAAATGTTTTTATAATGAGTAGGCAATATCATTTTCTCTTTAATATAAATACGGAAAAGGTTAAATTCAAAATATATCACTATAATGTTCATACACTGTGCAATCATACTTTTTCAACATGATTGCTTCATAAATAGTTTGCCATGGATTTGTGAAAAGTTTCTCAAATGTCAATGAACTGCTTTAATTAACTTTCACTCAGACGCAACATGCAATTTTTAATGATCTGCAATTTTATTGTGATATTCATATCTACTTATTTATGGATATATAAACATGGACTTTAATATTACTTTTAACAATTCATACAAAGTAGATTGAAAGGTTTTATCCTCAAAGCAAAGCTACTGCATCTGTAGTCGAGCTGCAGCTTCTAAGCAGATGGAAAATCAACAAGCTATGTTTATAATTAATTATGTGCTTGATTACAAATGTCACTGCATCAAAGCAAAATCATCCAAATGCATCTTAAAAACAATAACTGATCACACATCTATTTTTGAGGCCATGTTTGCAGTTTTTGTGCTAAGCTAAGCTAACGGGCTACAGGCTGAGGCTGTGTAATAAATGGGCAAAAAGTTATGAGTGGGTTTTTTTCTCACTTAAAAAAATCCATTAGCACATTTCTTAAAAAAGTATGATTTAAGTTTAAAGCTAAAGCCTCTGTTGGGAGGTGAGCACAGATCTCAGATGTAAAAGTAAAAGTCAAATACGCCCGTCTGCGACACCTTTTCTCTCTGCGTCACTTCACACTGCGAAGTGCTAACCGCTGACTGCATTGGTGCTTAATGTCAGCAGTGGTGAATCATGAGGTGCAGACTCATCCAATTTCTCACAAAATGTGAAGACACATGAATACATGATCTGGCCATCCATCCACCCCCCCACACACACACTCATGTCTCTGTTACTGCCTCCTACCCACACCCACACAAGCTCTGCCACAACAGGGAGGGAGGAGGACAGAGAGATTTAACAGCAGTGTTTCTCTATAATCTCTCTGATGTGGACCAAAGAGTCTCAAGTGTGGACAGCGACTTATCAATGCTGCCCTGTTACTGCATCTTAGGGTCTGCTGGGAGTATGAAGACATGCCCCGACACACAGCTTTAGAGACGATGGTATTTTGGACACAACCAGTGAAATTCCACCTGTAGCATGTCAAGAAAAAATGCCATTCACTGGTATGACTGGTACATTTAATCACTTCTGTGGGATCTACAGTGTGTTGAGCTTAGAGGAGCCGCTCACTAATGGTGCTTTTCCACTACATAGTTCAAACACGACTCTACTCTGTTTTGGTTTGCTTTTCCATTCGCGATAGTACCTAGTACCTGCCACCAGCCACTGACTGGTCAGAGTGTCGTCACTGGAAGAGTCATGAATGCGACGTCCGACACAGGAATCAAACCCGACAATGTCGAACTGTAGATCAGTCAAAAAGACTTAAACATCCTGAAAGCATGCGTTAATAATGTTAATCTCTTATCTCTAAGCAAGGACATTTCTAAAATCTCAATATTTAACAGAGGAGATGGTGTATTTAGTAACAGCGCTGCTGAATGCCGGCCATCGTGAGCCAAATCACAGCCTGTTCAGTCATATTTAAGTGATCATACATGCACCACAATTTAGTAACTGGACTAGAAAGGTTTGTTTTTTATAAATGCAATCATTGATGTCTCCTTTTCATATGTCACAAATAGTCAGGGTAACTGATTGACTTTTTATAATCAAACAAATAATTGAATGAACGAAATACATTCCTAACCTAGAAATATGTTGAGATGTTGGGATGCTGACTCCAGCTAATAGAGCCGGGGGGATGGAAATAAACCGGGGAATTGTTGTGAGAAATGAGTCCTAACAGAATATAAATATCTGCTGCTGCCTTTCAGGCTTTACATGAGAGGCTGTGGCATCTTCTTGAAAAAAATTTAAAGAAAATTGAATTTCTGGGAAAACCAAAATAATTGATGACAACCTCAGTCTGTGTGTCTGCCTTGAACATGCCATTAAAAATGGAAGAGTAGATGTCTCATAGTTGACACAGCCCTTTGACATCCCCTTTAATGGTTTGCTCATTTAAGGTATTTTTCATCTACTTCATTACTGGAAGTGTAATTTATTCTCTACTCATTATCAGGCACAAAATAACTTAATACATGTCACAGCTGGCACAGTAATAGGCAAACTGGATCAGAACTTAATTTGTTAGCTGCTGATGAATAACAGACATAACAGAAATAGATTAGTGTGCTACTATTGTTGGGGACAATACATGAGTGGAGATCAGATTCCAGCAGACAAATTACGGCCAGGCCTATCTTTCATTTTCATAATTGGCATTTTATTAGTGCCTTTTGAATTTTCTCTCGCAATATTCAATTTCAAAATAAATACATTTTTCCATCAGTGTACAGTTCTCGTGTCATATTTTAATGAGATATTACTTTCTTCAAAATTAAATGGTGCAGCTAAAATATAAATATAAAATGTACTGTCACTTTTTTTTTTGCAGAAAAACAGGCGGAAATAGAGAGTTTTACCTCCCAAAACATTATTAAAACATCGTATGTGTAGTCTTTCATTAAATTATCTCTTTTTTCTCACATAGATGGACAGCATCAGCTCTCGCTGCACAAGTGTAATCAGCGTAAAATGCAATCATGACCAAGGCAAACGATGAAATGTCAAAGCTTCTTTTCAGCTGTCATCTGCTCAAGCAGGCATGAAATCAAGTGTAATCATTCCGTTTTATCAGCTCTGGTTTGGAATTTATGCAGATGACCCTTTTAATCCTGTGACTGGGGACATTTATTTTTAAAGCTAGAGGGAAAAAACATGAGTGATGGGTTTGGTCATAATGAAGTCATGACAACACTATTACAAAGAATCATTGCGTAAAAGACGAAGGAAATACATTTATTTCTACAGCTTGACCCAGTGGTGAAGTGGTTTACAAAAAGAAAAGTCAAATCACTTTCTCCCCTTGTTTGCTTTTTGTTTTCTCCAGGTAGCTTCCTCCCAAAACAAGCAGGTTGACGGTAAGGTTGATTAGAGAATTAATTGACTGTAGGTGTGGATGTTGTTGACCAGATAAACATATGTAACAAATGTACTTTCTTTTTCTTTTCCAAATATACTCTCTGTCTCTCCTGTGACTCCAAACATACTGACCTGCTCTCTATGGAGCCATCAGTGGCTTACAGTACATCACTTTTTGGCAACAGGCAGGTGACATGCAGAATAATATTTTGAGCTGGGGAGAAAATGTCAGCTCTCTCATACCCAAACAACTTGAACCACTATGGGCAGGTGCATTATTCACCGCAACTGACTGCATTTCCAGTGACAGCATCACGGAATATAGCAAAGTGAAGGAGACAAAACACGACTATAGAGGGATTTTCCTTTTGCATGCTTGACTTTTCTCTGGTCATCAGTGATTACAGCGAAACATTTTATTGTTCAATTCAATTCAATTCAATTCAATTCAATTTTATTTGTATAGCGCCAAATCATAACATACATTATCTCAAGGCACTGTACATAGACAATTGTGCTGTAGGTTAAACCAGAGGAGGCTTTCTCAGTCCTAAGTGCCCTTCCTTCAGGACACATCACAGTCTCCCTGCTCCCTGCTGCATGGCATTGTGCTCTACATGTCTCATGTTGCATTTGGTTCATTCGTACTAAAGCTGTCACCATCAGTAAGGATAGCTGCAGCATGTCCTTTCCTTGTCCTCTGCCCAAACAAGTTCCTTTGGGGCTAAGGAGCTCCTATATCCTTCAGAAAGATGGCTGTGCCGCTGGGGTCAGGGTCACTGCTCTATCTGCAAATCATACTGCTTTTGGGGGGAAGCAAAGACGTCTTAAGGATAAAGGATTCCAGTGTTGGGTGAAGAAAGGGGATTTGGATACATACCACTTTAACATCACTGCAAGGTTTAGACTGGCCTTTGAAAACAGTAGTATGGACATTGGTACTTTTAAGCAAGGGTATTGAATTGTGTTGTTAGTGATTCGGGTTAAGTGGTGCCACAGTCCAGTAGAGAGAGTCATATGTCCGCACTCTCGATCAAAATTGATCCAAATTGAAGAGAGTTCCTCAAGGGTTTGCACAGTTTCTAAGTTAAATAGTGTTCTATGAGACCAAAGTAGTAGCCACAATCAAAGTAATTAACCATTCACTCAGTAAACCTTGTTCCAAATCTGAAGAAATTGATATGTTGAGATATTGTGTTAAAAAGAATAGGATGGACAACCCAAGAACAAACCACCTCCAGCCTGTCTGTTGCCAGGCACAGAGACATAAAAATAGAAATTACAAATGTACTTACAATATAACTGGATTTTTTTCCTTTAGTGTGTTGTGTACTGGTGCTGCCAGTCTCAATCAATACTTAATGTATATTCTGCTAATGCTCTTACCAAATACATACTTTTATACAGCTACCTTTCCAGCTAGTGAAAGGAGGCAGAAAAATCTATTTACATTGTTTGTTGTATCTAGCCTTGATTTATGGCTCTCAAAAGAAAGCAAAAAAAAATAAACAAAAGAAAAAGAATTGCATGTCTGAATACCATCTGTTGAGGACAGTAATGGCAGCACAAATGCATTTGCTCCTCTGACAGTGGACAGAGCTTGTATGGCAGGAACTTTGCTATGATTGATGAAAACATATGGAGCCTTTATCGTGCAGAAGAGAATGACTGCAGTCTGAAAACACGGATATGGCACTGCCTGAGAGTCTGTAAAAATCTGCAGTTATGTGCATGCACCTATGCATTATATACACTTATGGGTTATGTTGTATTGTGTGCACCCTGCATACATGCATTCATAACTCTTTCATAACAGTGGGCCTGAGAGTGAGAACCACACAAATGATGGTCATTATTTGAAGTTTTTTTCTTTTAACATAATATACTTGTTGGTTTATCTGCACTCTTTATGATAAATGGTCAATGTTTACGTAGCACTTTTCCAGTCTTATTGACCACTCCAAAGCACTTTACACTACACATCACAACATTCAGACCCATTTACACACTGCCTTCACACTACACAACCACCAGGAGCAGTGTAAGGTTTCTTGCCCTGAGACATATCAGCATGAAGACTGGAGGACCTGAGGATTGAAACCCTGACCTTCTGGTTGGAAGATGACGCAGCCCCCCCATCCCCCCCCACACCACTGTACCCTTCAATATTCTCACAGCGTGCCTTCAGTAAATGTCATTCAGGAACTGCTTTGTCCAGTGGGTCCTACTGTACAACACAGGTGTAATTCATTTAACCTCCATCTGTTTATCGTAACAGGAAGTTCAGATGTATCTATTCTGTGAAGAAAAAAAACTCAATTTAAATGTGAAATCAGCTTCTTTTTTTCCCTTCTTTTGTCTTTTCCTAGGATTTTCTTTGTTGCAGACTCCCACACATGTCCTGACCCACAGAAATACTGCATGACGCAGCAGGGGCTGTGCTAATAGGAGTACTTACACACAGCAGTCAACAATATGACCATAGGGGTTTGACTAATGAGCCGGTGCCACCTGTGCCTTCGATGCCAGGAGGATGTGGACTATAATGCTGATGAGCTTCTAAGGGCCAGTGTGCCCGTGCTCCTACGTTCCGCCTCCTCACATCCACATCCATCTTGGAAATGCTTCTTGCTAGAACTTTGCATCTACCATTTCACTCATTTCAAACAAAAGTGTTGCATGGACACGGTGAACAGCATTTATGAGAAAGAGAGGTCTGGGACTCATTAATTGAAGAAGGCAGTGTGGGAGCATATTTATAGTGCTGCAGTGCTAATGTGGCCTTTTCACTAAAAGTCTTTAGGTTTTTGTATGGAAATGCCGACTAATTACCAGGCTAGGAGCCAGAATTAACTTTCAGAGGCCGCTGCAACAGGCCACAATGCACCACATCCTTTTTTTTTTTTTTTTTTATTACAAAAACATGCAAGTGAATTGATCGGTAAATTGTATCTTCACATACACATTCACACATACTCTTCCAGACAGGTACCTCCGCCTAAGGTCTATTACACCAGTTCTGTTCATGCACATGTACATGTTGTACAGTATAAGACTTTCAGAACTTTCAGTCACATCATTCCAATCCAAATGCCAATGATCACAGGATTTGACAGACATAAAAACAACAAAGCTGGTGGTGCCCTGAGACCTTTGCATTGTACTGTAAACACCCGACATGTTTAAAACGTTTCCAATAAATTTCACAAAAAGACCAAATCACAGAAGAAACAGATTTAACTGGAAACTATTGTCTTTGTGTCTAAAGCCTGACACGGCTCATTCATCCAGCAAATAGCTAAACTGATGTCCAAAAAAACACAACAGTAAGCCACCCTTTGACATTCACTGGCTGACATTAAAAATGAACACACACAGCCTGTATTATATTATGAAATCAGACCCACACATACAGTCCTGCTGCCAAATCCTCTTCTTCAATTAAAGCCACATATTTGGAGTTGTGGGCTATTTCATCTATGATATATCAGCCTGTCAAACACAATAGAAATGTCATCAGCTCATGGACAAGTGGAAAGGAATTGGACTTGTAACCGTAGAGGTGTTGGTTCAAAAACTTGGGTGGGTCAAGGACTGGGGTGCCTCTGAGCAAGGCACAAGTGCTCCTGTGTCTGGCTTGTAAAAGGATAGGTCACATTCACCATCACTGGCATGCGTGCGTGCAAAAACAACTAACCCTTCTAAAATATTGACAGAAGGACTAATGTTGACAACACCTCATTTTATTTCAGACAGCAGGCAATTTTAAATTACTTATACTAAGTAGAGCTGCAACTAACGATTATTTTCATAATCGATTAATCTGTCGATTATTTTCTCTTTTAACCGTTTGGTCCATAAAATATCAGAACACGTTAAAAAATGTTTATTGGTGTTTGTCAAACCTAGAAATGATGATGTTCTCAAATGTCTTGTTTTGTCCACAAACCAAAATTATTTCGTTGTTTTAATTATGAAAAAAGCTTCAAACCGATTAATCGATTATCAAAATAGTTGTCGATTAATTTAGTAATCGATTAATTATTTCCACTCTAATGCTAAGATATTAATTACCTGCATTTAAATAAATAGCACTCACGTTAGAGATATTCTCCTGTAATTGAATTTAAATTAAAATTTTGTTATATATGTGCAAATGTTGTTTCGTTTTTTAAAGGGATCCAAATAAGACCATGTAGGAAAATACAATTACAAAATGTTAACACTGCAGCTGCATTCAATTTTGTTTCAATTCCCAGGAGGTACAGATTAGATAATAACAAAGGAAAATTAAAGACGAGAGAATTGGGATTTGTCTCGTTTCTTATTGTCCAAACGGACTTTGTTTTAACAACACCACTGCTGCTCTAACAGAGTCACTGCTTTTGCACAAGCTTAAACAGATCAAATACAGTGTTAATATACACAGACGGCGTGTCCCACAGGTTGTTCACCATTTCTTGGTAACTAAATCTGCCACCCACTCTGAATGTAAACAATGTAAATTATTCACATGTTTACTTATTTACATATACACACGGCAAAACATGGGTGAGAAGGTAAAGCTGAATTTAAGTGTGCTGTCAAGCAGATGGGCTGAACTGCCCAAACTCTCTCCTTGTTTTTCAATTATTCATGAAGGTACTCACGTCTGCAGGAGATGCACAAACAACACTGAGACATTCAGTGCGTTAAATTACTGACAGATCTTCAAGACTACCAAGAGGGTTATTTCTTTAATTCCGTTCAAGTCATTGTTCATTGTCACTGTGTTCCCTGGGTTAAAATTGGTTTTGCTAAGTGGGGAGCTTGTGCTTGGAGAAGCTAAAAGTCAGCAGCTGTGTTAGCAACGTGAGGCTTTCCAAGAATAAAACGCTGCTGAAAAACTGTGAAGCTGGAAAAGAAGCTTCATGATGCACAGGATTAAAGAGCTGAAGTGAAGGCTATACCTGAATTAAAATGCGTGTCTTGCCGCTGTCAGATAGATTTAGGAATGCAGTGACCTGAAAGCGAAGCTTCTCATATCGTGTGAAGCAGTTATAAATCAATGCAGAGTATGCGACTGCTTTAGCCACATTTTAACACTTTTTATTTTTATATCTTCCACTGAAATAAATAGTTGAAAGAAATGTTATGATTACAGCTCCACCTCCAGTGATGCGGGCTAGGAAATATGCAGGTATAAGTCGTATATACCCACAAAAAAGGGTCAGGATTTCCATATAACCACTTAAAAATGTGCAAGGACACATATCAACGGAACTTGTCCTCCAGTAATATGTTTTTACAAATACATATTTTAATTTCCATTAGAAAATTAAGTAAATGAGATGCATTCATCATGGGCACTCTGTTTATGTTGGTAAGTGAGATGTGTTATGTTATTGTTTTTGTGTCAGGGGCAGAGAGGCTCAACTGTAGCACTTAACTAGCACCGCAAGCTAATACATCAGTTATAAATGCAGACCCAACGTGAAATGCAAAGACAACAAGCAACAGTTTTTTAATACTTTTAACAGGCGGGCCCTCCAGCTTCATGGCTATGATCTAAATGATGATTGCATTCATATGTGTCATCACATACTGCCTGTCTGTCTGTATGTCTGACATGCTTGTCACTACAGCGTGTTAGCATTTGTATCCTAGTAATACACAGGCTAAGTCAGTACAAACAACTTCATCATGTTTCTATGATTTTTTGCTTTTTGCTTGCGTTAGCTTCTGAATAGGACGTTATAAATTTTTTTGTGCGTGTGCGTGTGTGTGCATTAATTGTGTCTAGTTCCTCAAGGCGACACAGCTCAGTTAATACACTTAAAATGTGAGCTGACTCAGAAACTTTAGAAACTTACAGTGATCTTAACAATGTTTGACGTGCTGCTGATTCATTGGATGATGTGTGATAATTTGTACTTATAAAGTTTGTTCTTAATATTGTCTCATATTGCTCACTAATTTTTTTTACTTTAAAACCACCCCTATCTTCTATTTTCCCGCTAAAACTATACGATTTTATCTCAATCTTGCAGTGAGGAATAACATATTTAAGGTTCACTGCAATCCCAAGATGATAAAGTGGAAAGAGAACTGTATTCTGATTCATACTGTATATGCGGCTCTAATCTACTGGTACAAAAGCCAGAACAACAAATACGCACTCCCTGCTACACTCACTTTGCAATGTGCACTGTATTATACTTCCATTGGTTAGGCTGCTACAGCTGATGGAGCCAAAGGGTGAGGTGAGAATTCAATACTGAGTTACTGACTCATGGAAAAGCTATAAAAGATGGATTAAGTCAGACATCAATATCATCCAATTCAATGCCATCACCTTACCAACAGGTCAGGAAAGGTCACCGGGCAAGCATTATGGATCCTAGTGTCTCAATACAGAAATTAAGTGTCTATGAAATTACTTGTATATGCAGTGTGTAGATGATGAGTGTGTGAGATGGTCTGTTAACGCAGTATTAGTAGAAACCAGGTTTCATCAAAGATGTATAACCTTAAAACAGATTGTTGGGAGAATATGCTTCTGATGGATCCTCACTCAAAGCGCAGTCCTGTGAGATTCAAGTGAGAACAAACACATAGATGCTTTTTTTAAGCCTGTTTATGTTTATCTCTGCTGTGGTTCCTTACTCATAGCTGTATTTTTAGACAGGTTTGCTCAAACATGTCCCATCTACAGCAACAGCTGAAGGCTGGAGAGAGCTGCTCATCTCCTCAAGCACACACCTGAGAGCCAACCAGTAAACAGGATTGCTGTCAAGACACCTTTACTGGAGGAAATGGGGAATCAGTGCTTGCTGAGAGGCACAAAAGCAGTAATAATTGAAAGGGAAAAGTGGGTTATAATTGCAGTCTTTCTTTGGAGTTGGAGTTGGGAAACAAAACTAGTGACGTGTCGAAAGAATTGGGATTTTCAACAGATAGTACAATCAAATTCTGCCAGCAGGCACATTTCGTTGGTGAAAAAAAACATGAAAAATAGGATGAAATGGATGCTTTGTTTTGCTGCATACAGCTGAGGTGGGTGACACAGCTTCATAAATAACTATGTCTGTTTTCAAAATAGATTGCTGTTATAATGCATGCCCATAATGTGTATTAGGTATCATAATGTGATAAAAAGGAGCCACAGCTAGCTGAGATTTAAACACCATGGGTTGCATCTACATTACTGGGGTTTTTAACTGGAAATATTTGATGCAGAGCTGCTGCAAGACCTGACCTGCACATCGTTAGAGCTCGGCTACCTCCTGAAGCCTGAAGACGTCCGCCTACGTACTACAGCACATAATGCCTGGTCCAGAGAATGAAGCTGCCAAGGAAAGGTTCAATCTTGTGAAGTAGGATGCTCATGTGTTATGAGAGCTTTCATAGCTGCAGGGAATGCAAATCCCCAACAAGCACATATACACAGGGTGAATACAGAAAACTTGAGAGTGTGCGGGATGTAATGAATTGGAAATATGTTCTTGGCCTTTTGCCAGTGTGGTAAAAGAAATGGAATACAACTTTTGCCAATGCGAAATGGGACTGTCCGAATATGGACCCACTAAACTTATATAGTAAATTTAGTGCTATGAAGTGAAAAAGCCATAAAAAAGTTTAGATAGTAAGGTCAATATGTGGGATAATTCTTTTCACACTCTTAAGCCTAATCATAAGTGTCTATGGCAGTGGGAAGATGACTGAATGCCAGTAGAGCAATTGGTGCTGATGAAGAGCCAGTCAGAACAAGTATCACACAAACACTGGTAGGCTTATATTAGTGTCATCGCTGCCCCTTCTGGTGATTGATCCCTCAAACAAGCCCTGTCAGCATAGGCAGTGCTGTCCCTGTGTTTTCCTTCAGGCACTAAAAAGTTATTTATGTGATGGTGCAGTGCTGAAAGGTGGCACGTGGTGAAGACAAACGGTGATGTGATCAGGTATTATAACTTAGAAATTGTAGTGGCGTGCCTCAAGGTTTTGAATAATCTTAGCTAGTGCTCAGTCTGTTAGTTTGGCCTGATACCATGTCTCACTTTTACCCCTACCTCTCAGAGGTAGCGGTCAAAATTTAAAACCCCTTCAAAATGGGACACCCCTTCAAGAACGTGAAAAATCATCATGTAATGACACAACATGTTTTTTGCTGGAGATTCAACATGTTGTTGCTGTCAAACACATCACTATTCCTATCACGTCCCCACTATGTAAATTATTATGCACTTGTCAGACAATGTCCTCAATGCCTGGGAATACAAGGAGTATGTACAAGAGAATGCAAACAAGTCATTGTGGTACATTTCACTCTGCCTAAACTAGAATTGAGACACACAATGTCTTAACGTGAATGTGGAAATGAGGGATAGAGCTAAGAACAAACCAAAGTCTTGCAATAGGATGGAGCCTTGGTTGCCGTTGGTTTGGTTGAATCATAATTTTCCAAAAGAGAATTCACATCTAATCAAAGTAGTAGAATTAGTTTTAGTGACACGAGTGAAGTTTACACTGGGTTATTGTATTGTTATTGTTAGAGACACAATAGGATCTGCCGTTGTGTGCTTGTTTGTGTATTGTTCTGGGTTATTATAATTTTTCTGCCTCAATGGCAAACCTATGTCACCAGATTGTGACACAAGACTCTCCTAACAAACTCATAATGGTTGTGCTGCTGTTATGCACCATTTGAATCAAGTTTAGCAGTGTAGGTCGTGAACAACTACGAGTTAGAAATACTCATAGAAATACCTGTGCTATTGTTCTAACAGTGGGTTGAGCTAAAGGGACAAGCAGTGGTCAGGAGTCTCTTTCGCCTTGTTTATTACTTTTTGTTTACTTTGTATCAGAGTTTGCTTAATGTAACTTCACTTGTGTGATTGTTGTGTTGCTGTAGAGTCTGATAGATTGTTTGCTTCTGATACTGTGTCCAATAACGTTTACATAGTCAGGTGCTAAAAGGTCGTGAAAGAGCTCATAGATTTATGCTTGCTGTTTATTTGTGTGTGAGTGTGGGGGGGAGCTGAAAATAGGAATCAGTGAGACTTGAGGTCAAGGAGGCCACACACTTTTCAAATACATAAGTCACTGCCTCTACTGTCATTACTTACAAAAATCTGGCAATAAACAATTTTCTCATTTATAACATTACAAACAACGTGAATATGCAAAGCTCATCTGCTGTAGCTTGTGCCTGTTGCCAATAATGTGCAATGTAGATTGGATACAGCTTCTGCTAATGGTATTCATGGAATAAAACAGCATCCATTAGCTTTCTATTTCAAACACTAACCTTTTACAAGTCCAGTGGTTTATGCATCAACGTGACCTTATGAATACTAACCATGTATAATCTTTTCATCGGCATTCAGGACTTGCATTACATTGCTATGGCCTATGGCTTGCTGTCACAAAACAACTGAATATTGGCTGCATTCACTGGCTGTGGCACATCGAGTGCCAGACCAAAAACACTGGCTGTGTCCATTCACATCAATGCTATGCACGTTATTTTAAGTACTGTTATGGGTTTAATTTAAGCAGAAAGTTGGGGCCCATGAAACACTTCCAGCCATTTTTTTTTCTGAAGAGAGTAATTGAATTGGAGATGTGGTGTGTAGTAAACACAGGGCCACCTGTGTTAATGGGATTGCTGTGGCTGGAGCAGCAGCTTTCATCTGTCTTCCTCTATTGTTTATTTCAAGCCAGATCAATAGATTATGGTCTTGCTTTAGAGAATCCCACTGAAAAGGTCAGTGACAAACGAGAGCAGAGGAGACCTGCATTATTACCTGGATGTGCTCAAAACTCAATCAGCCACCCTTCCAGGCTCAGTGGTGACTGACCACCATGTGGACTGAGACTTCTGACTCTCTCAGTCTCCTCATTGCATTCATAGGGTTGGTGTGTGAAGTAAGATGATGGAAGTCAACAAGGAGTGTCGTTTTTGAGAGCACCGATTGAATAAAGCAAGGGAATGTCTATTAATTAAAGCAAGGAAATTATTATTACTGTTATTATACAACACACATGTAAATATGTTAGAAGAAGCTGCTAATTTTACTGTGTAATGCCTTGGAAGGTGAAAGACTACATACATTTTTTAAAGATCAAACATCTTAAT
Organism: Solea senegalensis; assembly: GCF_019176455.1. Taxonomy (NCBI): domain Eukaryota; kingdom Metazoa; phylum Chordata; class Actinopteri; order Pleuronectiformes; family Soleidae; genus Solea; species Solea senegalensis. The sequence goes on along the minus strand of NC_058037.1, from coordinate 12,804,856 downwards.
TTAATAACAGTGCAACATTTTCTATATGTTTATTCAATATCTATAGTATGTTCAAAAGAACCGTCAGTGGCAATGTTAAATCAATTAACCACCATAAATTTGAGCAGCAAATCTGACCTCACATAAAGCAGGCCATCACTAATCTTCAGGCTATTCGATATGAGAAACTGAAATGGATATGAGAGAACAGCTGAAGCCAGCAACCATGTTCATCAGTGCTCCTGTTAACCCACAGTAATGTAGAGCATTTATAAATCACTATACCAAATAAAAGCTGAAAAATAAAAATGAAGCATCAACAATTACGGGCAATGAAGATTCAACAGAGAAAGAAATAATATATTCCTGATTCTTGTCTGCATATCATACAATTATCTTGCATTTTATAAACCCTCACTCTATGAATATATTCTTATGTACTTATGTCTTTGATTCATTTTCAGGCCGATATGGTGAAATTGATCCCAATATAACATATTTACACATTCAGAAGATGCAGAACAACATTGGCATTCATTTGGAATCATGTATCTGGACACTAGATCAATTTAATATTGAATACATGCAACATTCCATACACTTCCCCTGCTTTGTTGCTAAATGCCTCAGTACATTGAGTTGGAGGTTGGTGAAAGTGAACCAAAGCAGAACATTAGTCGGCCAGAAACCCTAACATTTAGTCAAAAGACACAAAAATGCATTGAAAGAAAATATAGTCAGTGTATTGTTCTTTGTGGATTCATCAACGTGAAAGATTTCTTTCGCTTGCAAGTAATGATTTGATCAAGAAAAATAATAAAAAGCCAGACGTTAGTCACAGTAGATTTGATATTGTATTGTTACCACACAATTCATTTGAAAAGCTCATCTGAACAAACCTGCTCAGGCACTAGACTAGAGCATGGTACAGCGCTGCTCTGGCTCTACAGTTATGAGATATCTCTAGAGATACTGTTGATGCATTACAGTGGCCAAGCACATAGGTCCACCTTTTTCATCTGCTGAGTGTGATATGGTGCTACTCTTCAACTCTGAGCACTTTTTAATTTGTCATTGCAGACGCAGTTATCTAGTCCTCACTGGAGCCCAGAAAAAACAGGGTGGAGATGTGTATCAGAATCACATAGAAAGAGGCTTCTAACTGTGGTGTGATAAGGCATGACTTAATTTTTTTATTGTAGATGGTTGGAACATGTTTTCCTGCCCTTTGATACATTTCTCTAGCTCAGTCATCCTATTGTTAAGTTGGGGCTAGCTGTGCAATGGCAGTGTATCACAGTGGATCAGCCAAGATGGGGGAACAAAATAGACCACTACATCACAAATCTAATAGATATATTGATTAGCCAGCCTTCCCCTGGTTCCAATTCACATTGATACAGTAGATTCAGCACATGAAATCCTACTGCTGCTGCTGCTGCTGCAGGCAGTTGGCCAGAATTATGGGATCTATTTGTATTCCTAACCAGAATGACCAGACACCTATGCTCTATCCCATCCTTCGAATTCAACCTCTATAGCTGTAGCTTCATAGTCTTCATACCACAAACCACCCATTGGCTTAAACGTATCCTCCACACTCCTAAGCCTGTAATAAGCAGCCTTAATTAATATTGGATTTTCTACTTTAAGTATTCTCAAAGATACACACACACACTAGGGCTGTCAGTTTGGAAACAATCAATTTAAATGAATATATAATGACCTGTAATGACCCCTCCCTCACCACACTGCCGTTGCCACCCCAATACTCCAATTTTAATAATTGTTTATTTACTAGCAGTGCTGCTAGTATTAGAGTATTCATACAGCACTGAGTACAGTAGGATGTAACAAACACTCCTGGATACAACAGGAGGGAGCTCCAACAGCTTTTAACTAAAATGGTATCGGTTCTATGTTAAAACGTACAGTAAAAGTATAGTTAAACGATAGTCAAGGAAATGGCCAAACTTATATGGGATAACTGATATCATTTGCAAGAAACACAAGTCAGCCTGACACAGATATTTTTGAGCCAGCTTGCAGAGTTGCAGTTACCAGGTGCACTGCCTGCATTGCCAAAGCACTGTTGCTGCTGCTACTGCCTTTGTCAAAGTAACTCAGTTTGTACATTCAGTTCAGTACATTCACTGTCATTTGACATTGCAAGCTTCCTCTACAGGATCCTAAGGGGTACTACTTCAAATGTTCCATGAGACGGCGGCATGAATTTCAAACAGTAACTGCAGATCAAATGTGACCTTTAGCCCTCACATTTAAAATAACGCATGCACACACACAAACACACGCAAACACACATACACACTAACAGGAAGTGTGTGCCTGTGTGTTATCTACCCTCTCATTTAGTCTGGTCCTTGCATCCTGTTTGGTCTATGAGTGACAGTGCTCTGAGTGCAGTGATAAATGAATAGGCCTCTGGGAGTCTGCTGGTTTGAGGAATAATACAATTAGCAACATCACTGAGGGCCGGTTAACGACATGAAGCCCACTATGGGGTAAAATAAGATGAAAATGAAGGTAGGACCGGTAACGTAAAGCTGACAATATCCTAAAACAAATGTCTATGACATGACACTATGAAAGTACATTCAGGATTGTACATTCAGTGCTGTAGCAGCTGCCTTGTGCTTTAACTCCTTTGGATGCATTGATAGTTCAATGTGATTGTTAAGAATGAGTGTTCAAAATTTGTACACTATCTGTTCTTGGAAGACAACTTTCCACTATCATCTTTAGAAGCAGTTTAATCAATGTTTACACAATGTTGAGAAATGAAATGCCAAACGGCTACTACACTAAAATCCAAACAAGCATTGCTTATTCCCCGTAACAAGTTTCATCTGATTCAGCTCTCTTGAATGTATTACCTTGACATAAAAACTGATCTGTGAACAATGAGGGGGGAAAGCAGTTGCATCAGATTTCATTTCCAACTTTTGTACTAAATCTGAAATTCAACTCAAAAGGTATTTGGTCTCTACTTGCATGAAACATTTGTCAATTTGCATTGAGACAAAGTTGAACCATTGTTATGCTTTCAGCACCCAAGTGCATCATCTGAAGGTTATGAAAGGCTCTAATGCAGATTTCGATGTACCCACCAATTTGGTATGTCTACACTACCATGGCTGGGTATGTAGAATCTTAATTTTCAATCTGTGGGTGTTGATATACTGCACCTGGTACGTATGGAAGACATCCTAAAGCAACAAAAACAACAAAAAACTGGAGAAAGCACTAAGAGAGTGCAAACGTCCACCAAGGACACCCAGTTTCCCACAATGTCAAGATAATCAAAAAATCCTTATTCTCTTCCTAACCAGAATCTAATATTTTCTTCTTCGGGCCTGAACATTTTGGGTCATGCTACTCGCAATCATTACATTACATTACATTACATTACATGTCATTTAGCAGACGCTTTTATCCAAAGCGACTTAGAATGGAATCAAGTACAATTAGCCAGGGGTGGAATCGAACTTGCGACCATGATGTCTTTGGTACACAAGGTAGGGTCTTAATCACTGAGCCACTCTACCCCACAATCACACAGACAGACCTTGGTGGAGGTAAAAATGGTAAGTTTATGAACCATTGCACAAACTGAATTTATCTGCTATCCCTTAATTCACCTTCAGTCAGTCTCTGACTGAGAAAAAAGAGCAAAAAGAGAAACATAACACAAATGAAATGACAATCAAAGAAGAAGTTTAAAACAGTTTGAGTTTGTGCAGTTTACTGTGGAAAAAACCCATCTGCCATGCCAGGGGAATAAACAAGCACACACATCCCCAAACCCACAATCCCTTACACAGACAATAAGACAGATATGAGAGAGATGAGACACAGGCACTAAACTCCTCCAGGAGGTTATACAGTGCTGCAAAAGAAACTATCTGATGTGGAGGGACGGTAGCTAAAACGCTGTGCATTTCATCCATGTTAAAATTGACTGTAATGCATGTTCATACCATTATTACACCCAATTTATTTACTTGTGCTATATTTGCTGTATAAGCCTTTAAAAAGTGCTGGTGGTGTTTTAATGGTTGTGCTGTTCAGTGACAGTTAAGCTAATCTTTTGTGTTACGACCAAGGAAGCTTAACAGAAGCTTAATTTAAAGAGGTTGCTGGAGCCTGCATACCACGTTTAACAGCCGTACAACATAGCCTTTAAACTCACTGAAAAGACAATTAAATTAAGCAACATCTTGTTTTGGTATGATGCAATGGCAAATATTTGCAACCTTTATCAGTAGTTGACATTTAGACAAGATGCTGAGAGTAACAAGGACAAGATGAGATATTGAAGGGGTGTATGAAGTTTTGAGAAGCAACTACTGAAGTCAGACTTACAGAAGAGAAGTTGTGAGCTCCGCAGGGCTCTCCTCTGTATTTGCATGAAAGCAGCATGTCATCCAGTTGGTGGCTCAGTCTGTCCATAAACTCCAGATTGGTTCCTTCAAAGTCTCTGGGTGGCAGGAACAGTCGAAAGTCTGACAGCTTCCTAAACCAGGCCCGACGGTCATCCTGAAGCAAGTCCAGAACCATAGGCCTCATTGTCCGGTTAGCCAACAGCAGCCCCAACCAGTGGCCGGCAAAATATAAGTCACTCTTGGTGAGTTTGTAGAGACGAATAGGGTTGTTGTTGCAGATAGTGACGGTGGGGAAGGCCAGTTCTTTTGCCCATTCAGCGTGGACCCGTGTGTATGTGGGGAAAGAAAGCCAGTGGAGAAGGCGATTGGAGGACCAGGATAAAAGTAGCCCCAGGGAGGTGCAGAGGGCTAGCAGCCAGAAAGCCCTACGGCCCACTGAACCACCAGGGACACAAACATGCCTCAGGCCATGCAGACGTGTCCTTGACAGCAAAGTGGAAGTGACCCGAGCCAGAGATGGCTTTGTAGCATGCCGATGACAGCCCTTTCTGATCATAGCTGGGGATCCCCGCCGGAGACAGCGCCCCTCCAGGGCCATAGCTGCCCACAGCGCTCCTACAGCCACGGGAAAGGCTTCATTTCCCAGCCAGGCCTCAGGGGCTGGGGCCCACATGTAGCTCCAGGATAATTTCACTACTGTAATACACACCAAGATATGTGTTTGGCCTTACCAATAGTAATGACCCATGAAGCCTGAAATGTAAATACGCTACACTGTATGCACTCTCTGAAAGCTCGTCTTCTCCTGAAGTTGCAGGAGCTCTGATGAACAGCTACTTGTTGGTTATTGCTCCTGGTCACTCCATGTGATAGTGCCTCTATCACTCAACTCAACATGGAAAAGGAAATAAAAAAACAGCTAGGCAAATGTGCTCCAAGGAAGGTGGCTTCTACATGAGTGACTCCAGCATTCCCTGTGTGACAGTGAACAAGAGAGGATGAGACAGAGAGAGCAAAGGCAGGAGGAGGAGGGAGGGGAAGAGAGAGGCAGAGTGGAGGATGGAATACAAAATACTAAGGGCTAAGCACAGAGAACAAAACAAATGAAATGGTGGTAATTAAAATAATAAGACCATAGTGGAGCAGAATGGTTGGTGTGGTAGAGTCTGGCTTGCCTTGGTCCGATGCTGTGTTTTTTCTTTGTCAGGTTAAGTGCGTATTCTTTGGCTTCACTGGTTTGCAAAGTTGTTCCGCAGCCAGAAGCAGCAATCAGTTAGTATGAGTTTAAATGGATTTCACAAAACTCTCTTCGGCTCATTATTTTCTGTCCCACTTTGCAGCCTCACTTTTACTCCCTCGACTGGTCTGCTCCTTGTCTCTTTTCCAAGTTGGCTTCAAACACTGTTTTAAGGTTGTGCAGATAATCACGGGTTGACTTCATCTTGTAGCAGGCGAGCTTTACAGCACCACAGCTACAGTGACAGACACGCTACGATACACTTTCACATGGAGGAGGCACTGACGCGCATACACGTACATACACTCACAGCAGTTTTCCTGCGGGAGACCGGACCAGAGATAATCTGTTCTGTCACACTCTGATCGCAACATCTCCCCCCATTTATTGTTCTCCTGTTATTCTCTCTTTTTCTCCTCCTCAACTGAAAGACAGCATTTCTGATTTCATTTTTTTTTTCTTGCCTTCAGTATTCCTTCTGAAAATACTCCGCCAAATCAAAAATATCAACTTGCCCTCATGAGTCTCCTCCTCTTCACTGTTGTGTCAGTCAAGCTTCAAAAGCTTGACCTCCTATGAGGCTCGTTCTCTTCTCCCTTCTTCTTCTTGTCTTCTTTTCTACTTTGTACACGTTTCTCTACTACGGCAGGAAAGGCATTTCTGTGTGCTTTCCTCCCTCTGTGTCCTTGTCAGTTTCATCCAGCTTCCTCCCTCTCACTGCTCCGAACGACTTCTCTCCCTTCAGCAGTCTCCCTCTGTTTTGTTCCCCTTCCCTCTCTCGTGGTCTCTTGCATTGTGTGCCGGGTTTCCAAGCAGCTTGTTCTCCCCGCCGCACCGCTTCTCCTCCTCCTGCACCACAGCTCTGTCCACGCAGCTGGTGAGCCCGTCACTGATGAGAGTGCCTGTCTCTGTCTGTGCGTGCCGTCCTTTGCTCCCCCTCCCCTCCCTTTGTCTGCCGCTGCTGCCGTCGACCCACACAGCTACAGTGCAGTGAGAAACTGTTGGATGCGTGTATGAGAATATTTGTGCGTCCCAGTAAAGCACATGGGCTCTCCACTGGGGCTAATACGAAATATTAAGGACATTAGTCGGACGAATGGCTGTTAATTTAATTAAAAAATATTTTTGTTTATTTTCACCAGCAAAATTGATTTTTCCTCATGCTCATACTTTTTGTTAATTCTAAATAAGTGTTAATTGCTGTGCTGCTCAGACGCCTGTTACCATCTTTGAACGCTTAAAGGTGTTTGCAGGTTTTCACTCCAGTTTATAAATGAGGCATTGTCTGTTGACATCATTCAGACATTTGAGAGGCCAGTTTTTTAAACTGATAAAAGTATTTATCAGCATCAATACCACACTGAATATATGTACATTTTCATTATATTACATTATGTAATAGCTCTATAGCATTTAGTTATTTGGCAGACGTTTTTATCCAAAGTGAATTACAAATAATCAACATATTAAGGTTACATTATGTTTGAGAGCGCGGATTTCATACAATTCAAGGTTTTGCTCATTAGCATTCTCTTGCCAGTCAGAGCAGAGGGCATTTTCTCCCTGTGTGACGAAAAAGCACATTTAGTATTGTTCTATTATTTCTTAATTGACTTCCCCTAAGCCCCTCACGGGTGAACGCATATGCAAACACTCAAAGCTCCAGTAGTCTGGTAGCTATAAAAAATTATCACTTTACATACGTTTTTGTAGATGCATACGCAAGGCCAATCTTTAATGAATCGCTTTGAAACAACACAGAAAATGGCAAATATCTAATATCCTGCAAGATCATCTTGCTTCGGCTTGGTATGAGTTAAACTTGAACAAACATTAATTTTCATTGTTTGTTGGCTAAATCTTATCTTTGAATCTGGGATGAAAAGATATTTTGCTATAAAGCCCACACGTGACTCAAGAAAGCTTTCACGTTGTCAAAATAAATTAACGTAGGCCCCAAAAAATGGGATGGCACGTGCATGCCAATGTATAATGCATAAACATCCAAAATACAAAAGAACAACAGTGCAGAATTGAAATGTCAAATGGATGCATGCTTATTTCCTCTAAAATTCAATGTACATTACAGTGACACACACACACACCCAAAGCCTCCAGTGTGAATCAGAGGCAGCCTTCCAGAGCCTGGATCCACAGGCTGAGTAATTATCCAGGAGCCTAAAAAAGCATTTGTCAGTCCAGCCACACAGTGTGTCAGTGTAAAGAAGACCTCAAAATATCCAGAGTGCAATTCTAGAACACGAGGGGAATCACTCATTAATTAGAGGTATAAATCAGAAGCATTATACAGCTGTATAGCGTTGCATGGACAGGACATGGATATGCTATGAAACAACATTGCCCAAGATCAAAGTGGAAAACCAGTCGTGAGAGAAAACCCTGTAAATATACACCACAATTATAGATTCATAGATTCATATTAATGAGGCTGAGAAAGTTTCAGGGATTTAAACCGCTTACTTGCACAGCTGTGGCTCTGCTAAACCCGAGTCTGTCACAATGGAGGCAACAGTTTTTTTTTCCCTTCCCATGTATATAATTCATCAGGGTGAAAGCGTCATGCTGGCCTTGTCTTGTCAGGGGAGGCCATGACACTGGCAAGCAGGTGAAAGATGAGCAAAGTGAATAAGATCAGTGTATCTCCTGGTGTGCAGTCATTCATCAAAAAACCCAGCTTGATTTAAAGTAATGGTGATAGCAGGGAAAGCAATCAATGGCTTTCCTCTGCTTTATGAGTTTCCTAATGTGACAGCAGTAGCAGTTATACTGCGGAAAAAATAACTTGCCCCACTGTGCGTGGGGTGAGGGGAGGTGGACAGCTTCACCTTCTGCCGCCCTGTCCTTGAACTTTCTAGTTTTTAAATGAAAAGAAAAGAAAAATCCCTGGGTGTCCAGTGATTAAGACGAAAGATTGATGCTCATTTAATTGTCATTATATCTGATTGTTTTTGTCAGGGTTCATGGAATGATCCGGAGATAGTCGTCCTTTGTGATGAGGCAGTGGAGTTTGGCTGTGGCCTGTCTGTCATTCTCGGAGTTACAGTGTTGTGTTGTGGTGCTCATTTGCGGCCAGAACACTGGCTCGACACTGCAATCGTTGATACCATATGAAAGTATGTGGATATTTCATGGTTTATGATTCAGATCAAGATTTAACCTTGAACCAACTGCTGCTTTTGTATGAAAGTAAAAAAGAAAGAAATGTTTGATGTAGCTGACGCAGGCAGAACTGTCTTGGTACATTTGTTCCCCCTGAACAAGAAAATGTGTTAAGCTTGGAGGCAGTTTAGGTTAAATCTATCTGAGACATTCCTACAGTAAATTCTCTCCCTCGTCTACTAACTACGCCGTATTCTTATACATAAATGTTTATTCTCATACCAAAACAGTCAGTGTGTGTTGAATGCATTTCCTCCCTCGTGATATGAGCATGTTGTTTTTTTTTTTCTCGCACAGACAAAGACAGAGCGGTCACATTCTTCCTCGCTTCCTTCCACCATTCATTTGTTGTCGATGGAAAAGTAGGGACCCACTCATTAAGGAAACTGCTTCAAAGCACAATTACTGTTCAAAAACACCAGATGGTAGCTCTAAAACAGCATTAAATTAAACTTTTTGGGCCCTTGGGTGCAGCAGAACAAGCTGAATACACAACACACATATATATTATTGCCCTATAAAGTTGTTATGAGGATGACTGAGGCGAATGTTGCTTTAGTTAGGCCAGGTAGAATCATACTTTGTCTGTCTGCTGTTTGGTGCTAACATGCACTAACACAAGCCTAAGTCAAGCTTTAGGACTGAAACAAATATTTTGTTAATGAGCGGAGAACAGAAAAGGCTAAACTGTGCTAAAATCCCCTGCTGTAATAAAAGGAACTTCAGATTCTCTGTGGATCTGTCACTGCATGCAACACCTTATCTATTATACATATATTGCAGCTTTAAGGGGAAAACCCAAGCTGCTGTTTAGAGAAGCAACCCATTCTGACTTCTGAAGATAATTTTCTGTTTTAAATATTTGTCCTTTCTTGTGCCTGTAGTATCATTTCACACAAAGCAAGTTCTATTCATGGGTATTCATTAGATTAGATTAGATTGCAGTGTGTTACTGATTAAATGTCAAGGAGTTCATATTTCTCAGTCACCTTCCTCACTGTTTGAAAACACCAATGTGCATAAATCTACTACTGCAGCTGAGGAGGGTAGAAGGCAACACAAATTTACAGAAAAAAGGCTCTATTGCAAATCGGGTTTAACATAAGTTGTCCTTGTACTCGCAGATGAAGTGACTTTAAACATAAAAAAAGAAAATCTATATTTTAACAGAAAAAGAGTAGAGTTTATTTTACCTGGAGAGGCCAGCACTGTCAATTATGTCAGAGCATGGGTGACATAATGAAACAAGGGTTAAAAATACAGACTTAATAAAAATAAACATTTATCTGTGCTCAGGCTCAACTACCGATGAACTACACATTCAGTCGGAAAGGGACAACTGAGGGGGTTTATACTGCAAGCAGTATACTAGGTATTCTCTCTTTCTCAGGTCACCAGACTGAAAGGAGGCCAGACTCATCTTCATGAGGGCCACGTTGTTCTGGTGCCAATACCAGGGCATAGGGCGAGAGGCAGGGTGCACACATAGAGACACACAATTTAGAGTCAATATGCCTAATCTACAAACCTGCATGTTTTTGGACCCTGAGAAAACACACACACACAGGGAGAACATGCTAACTCCATGCAGAAAGACCATTGTTCCTACCAGGTCATGAACTTGGGTATTCTTACCACAATGAAAATGTTTCATTGTGGTCTAAGCTCTTCCAGGCCTCGACAGTGGTCAGTGGTTTCACTCTGTTTGGCAGTCTTGGTTTCTGATGAGACCACAATCTGGCAAAACATGTGGACCACTAACATCTTCTATCTTGTAAATGGTCCGCATTTATATAGTGCTTTTCTAGTCTTGATGGCCACCCATTCACTCACACTTTCATACAGCACATCTATGTGCATCATATTTTCCTATCACTCATCTTTCATACCATTCACAGCCGCCAGGAGCAGGGGTTAAGTGTTTTGCCCAAGGAGACATCGGCATGTAGACTCGCAGAGCCTACCACTGAGCTACCGTCGCCCCCACAAAAAAGTAAACAAGGTCTTATCACATCTTGTACATTTTCATTTCATGATATTTCTCCTGTTAATAGGGTTTTTTTTGAGGGTCTAAGGATAGAGGGTCACTTGGTGTACAGACTGTGAAGCCCTTTGAGGCAAACTGTGTTTGTGATGTCGGCCTATCCCATTCAGGACCTAGTTTAATGACAGCATATGAACGGCAATGTCCTCAGTTTATACTGTAGCTCACCTCAGTGGGTTTCTAAACACAGTTCCACTTGTCATTAAAGGTCAAGTATAGATTATATTGTATTAAATTACATGAGCTTTAATTATCTCTGTGGGGATTTGTGGTTGATATGGAAATAGCAAAGGCCAGTCCTAATTACCATGAATGAAAAAAAATAAATAAATCAAAGCAAAAAAGACATCATAATATTATTAACATAAATCAAACCACACTGTTGAGTTCAATATTTTAGCCTCTAAAAAACAAAACAAACAAGCTTGTTGTTTTTCACATAACAAGTGGAGCAGAGATAATCCAGCATTACCAGATTATTCTCATTTTAAAAATAGCAGATTATTTCTTTTATCCCCCAAGTCAAATCAGTTCGGGGTGAGTGAACTGATTCCAGGCCAGTGGCTTCAGGGTGTCTAGGGGCCACACATTGCTGCAGTTGCTGATCCTGCAATATTTGCACAACAAATTGAGGCAAATGTGTATATTGATACGTTTTAAAGTAACATGCGAGTGAGTCGAGGATCATTCTCTGAGGTATTAACATGCAAAAACAAACCTAGAGTGTAGCTCACGTTCTGCTTGGGATCAAGCCCAAGAGAGTGAAAGCTTGCATTACCCACGATGCAACTCGACAATTGACCGTTTGATCAGTGATTGCATTGGCTTGGAATAGTCTTCTTTCTGACTCCACACACCAAAATATTCTGTCATTTTTAAACTCTGACTCAAGTGTTTTGGACAAAAACAAATTTCACATTTCACTTTTTGGAAATGTATGCTCTGGTTAACGGGAGAAAATGAGCAGTTTGGTGCACAATCAAAAGCAGAGTGTTTTCTTTTAGTTTTTCATCTCATGCTTTGATTGTCCTGTGGTTGACTAAGTATATTTTCATGTTTCTCCAATGTTTTTTTGATGTAAGACAGAGGAAGCGGCTGTTTGGATTAGGCCTCACATCTGGCTCTCACAGGGCAGCTAATTACAACACAAAGGTGGTGCTGCTGGAAAGGTGCATTAACACGCTGTGTGAGCGGAGGCTTGGTGCTGGGCTCTGCAACACTTCATTTTAATTGTATGCTTAAGTAACTGTGTCTTTGTTATGATGTCAAATATTGGTGTGTTGATTACCCAGCTGGTTTCCCATCCCTATGATTATAACATCCGCTCTGGTTAAACTAATAATCGCCCCAGCTGACACTACCAAAATGCGGTCTGACAGTTTGGCAGCGTACCAGCCACACTCTGCACACACGTTTGGCCTTTAAAGCTCCCCTTGGCCGTCCAATCATTTTGTTAACCCTGATTTTGATTGAGTCAGCACATCCCCCGGTTGAAAAATCAGTGCCACACAATCTATGTTCATGACAACAAACAAATGTGTTTTCCATAAAGATATATATCGCACATTGAAACCAAATTTTCATAGATTTGGTGAAAGAAAATGCACAATTATCTGTTTCTATCAACTGCTGTAAAGCCAATATTGGCAGTTAGTCTACTTAGAAAAGCAGTCGGTGACACATAGGTCTCATAACAGACGTACAAAAGAGCTCTTGATACATGGTAGCATTTCAATGCAGCTTCAATTCATTATTGTAGACATATTGCTTTTGTACTATGTCTTTCCAGTTCATGGAAATGTGAAAACAGGAGGGACATTGTGGTTTCATAATTTATTTTTTCCCCCCGAAACCATTTCCATTGAACTGATTCTCCTTTACCTCCCTCGAGTGTAGATGCTTTAATTTTCTGTGTTTTCCATTCAGCAATTTTATGAGATTGTGCTTTAAAACCCACCAAGTCTTTAACTCTAGATAAGCAACTAGGTGACTAAACAAAAGCAGCATCGATGATGCATTATTTGGAGAACATGTAGGTCATTTGCATTCATCAAAAGAATGGGGGAATGGCTATGAAACCACGGCAACCACCTGCTGTGTAACAACTGCAATGAAACTGGTGTCATTTTTACATTTGCACAACATCCACACACTCTCAACTTTTTATTTGCATAAAAAGCCAGCTAATATGATGTTTATAGATGCTAAAAGGATTCTCCGGCTAGCATCCTTGGAATTAAATTCCAGTTAGATGTTTGAATTTGACTGAGGTAAGGAGATAATGAAGGAATAAAAAAAAAAACCCTGTATCATATTTTAGTCATGTATGTTAGCGTTTATATTGTACAAATGAAAGTTATGGTAATTAACCCCTTCAGTAATTGCACCACAGTCATTTTTTTGTAGAAGCAACAATGTTTTGAATTATTTTTTTATGTTATGTTATGATCCTGAGTTGTCAAACATGTTCTTCCTAATTGCAGTATGTTCAGTAAATGGATAAAGGTGAAAGGAAGTAGTTAGTACCCAATGAACATGACTGATATGACCAGGTATGCAGAGGCAGAGACATGATAAATAATGAGTTTTTCTCTCTCCTATTGTCCCTTGCTTGTGCAATTAACTGGATCCAGCTGCAGCATGTCGGCTTTAACAAGCATTAAAATCACCACTGTGTCCAAACTCATTTAAACATGTGAGACACGTGTTGACTGTAACAATATATTCTCAAACATGACTATAAGCTAATTTTGCAACTGAAGCCTGTCAGGGAAGCCATTTTGCACAGTGGCAACGGTACAAACATACAAAAAGTAAACAATCCCCTCCATTGATTTGAAAACCCACGCATGCGTTGCAAATCAACTTGCATCACTTGCTTGCATCACAGCGCCGAGACTCGGTTATTCAATTTCATAGGCTCATCCAAATGTGCGGCCGACATCCCTGAGCATCAACAGATCCAACAGGCGAATCTCTCCTGACTTAACCTCACTGATGATTCACAACAAAAAAAACTAATGTTTTGAAAGATAATGACGTTCAACAAGGACAAAACATCCCAAGGACACACGTCTAAGCTTTAGTTCAATTAAAGTGGTAACAGTGCTCGTGATAAAAAGGGTCTCAAACCTGCTGCCTTAGTTTAGTTACCGAGTTGCTTATTAAAAGCTATTTTTAAAACTTTTGCATGTTATGTTAGGTGCCATTCGTGATCGGTGCCATGTCCACCTGTAGCTCTGCTGTGCGGTGGCCAATTCCCTGAAGACCTTCAGCCTCCACAGTATATGTAGTTGACGAAGGAATCTCTGAAGGAAACGGCCCTTGAATTAAGACACAGCTTTTTGCATGTCCCAGCCATATTCATCATCTACCACAGTATGGGTTGGTCTCAATATTTGGTTATACTATGCATGTATAAGAAGCACACGTGCAGCTTAATAAGATTTTTCTGTATTTTCTTTTTTGTTTGATCCATTTTCATGTTTTTCTCTGTTGCCCTCCTTTTGTAATTAAATACGGTATAATCAGCATCTAAGTGCTTTCTTTGTTTTTTTTTTTGCCGTCTTCCTGTTGTAATTTCTCTTTATGAAATGTCTTACCCATTGGTTTCTAAGGTAACAGGAGCAGCTGGTCCAGTTGGACCCACAATATGAAAGAGGCAAAGAGGATAAAAAAAAAAAACTGTTCACTACTCTTCCAATAGTTTGTTAGGTGGTCTTTACTGAGAATCAAACCCCACATGATTTGAAAGGAACCTGTCCTTATCTAGTTTCCAAAAGAAAAAGGTAAAATGCAAACTTGACGAGGGAATTGAGAGCTCAGAGCCGAGACTGCCACAACAGTTCCAGCTAATGATGCTATTAGTGCTTCGAAACAGCACAATCAATCAGAGAAGTGATTAGCATGAGCATGTACAGAGAGCTGGGCCATTAGTCAGACGTGCCGTGCGTAACCTTGAAGAGTTAACTAACCACCAAGCTCATGTCTGCACACTGAAAAGCACAAATGGTTTTATGATACTGATGTAAAACAGGATCACTATATTCTGTGTGGTAGTCTGTGCCTCTTTTACAATCTTTAGGTTAACATAGAACCCTCTCTCTATTCACTTACATTTTTACTTTACGTTAACTGTGGAAAGTTCCCCCATCCACAGCAAGAGTCCATTGCTCATTTAACGCTCTTTGCAAAGAAACGTCAGAGGACATGGTGGAGAAACACCCTGAGCTGATCCTGAGCCAGGCCAGACGAGGGTGCTGAGGTGAAGCAAGTGAGAGAACACAGAGGGCAGTCATGAAGCTGTTGTGTAAACATAACGATGGACATGTTACCATAGTTTGCAATTAAAGGATCCAACAATGAGGCATTTTGTAATGAGCTGCAACCTATTTAAGCAAGGCATTACAGTAATGCATCCAATGGGAACACCTCGAGGCAGATGTAACCCAAATGACTGACACGTCACAATCTCAGGTTATTGTTTATTCTGAACAAAAGGCAACTAAATCTTGTTTGCTTCCCTCCAGCTGACTGCCTTCCTGGAGGTATCAACAGAAGGGAGACATCCAAGTTGTTTGGCCACACCTAAAGCTTATGAAATGGCTGCCTTTAAAGCATGCTCTCTCTCTTTGTCTATGACTGAGCAGCATGCTTCCAGTCCTGTACTATTTCTTCCTTTTTGACACACACATACACATGCTCTACATCACTGATGCTAACGCATTAAAATATCGTTTTTAGTTAAGTTAAATAAACTGTTCCGTTTTTCTCCAAGCAATGTGTGAACTCTCCCCTGTGAGAAAGCACCATCATAAAACAATGATTCATGATATTAATTTCATTTTAAGGAGGAGAAACTGTGCAACACAGAAAGGAACTGAAGTCAGTTGGCCATTTGAAGGATTTTGAAACTTGAATCGATCCTTCAGTCTTTTATATCATTAGCTGCAGTCTTCCCTCAGAGCCACATGTGTTTGAACTAAGAGGCAATAAAGAAAGACTGTAACACTGGCACTATATTAAATCCCCACTTGAACAGTGTGTGACTAAGTGTCTGAGCAATAATCCTTGACTGAGGAAAAAATACAGTTGAAGGGAAACATCTCTGACAAGAATACCAGAGATGCTAGGATTTTTCACAGTCACTTTGTGTCTTGATCAGTGTGTAATAGTGCCAGCTTTCATCAGGTTCTCTTATACAACATTACATGAAATCACTTAAATGGCATCCCCAATCATCACACTGCAAAAAGTCTTAAGTTCTAGATACAACTACGACTGGCTTTCCAAGAAAATCCATTCAGTTTTCATGACTAAAAGATTTAATCAGTGCCACATACACACAGTGGGGGTCTAGCTAGCATTGCCTCACAACAGGAAGATCACCAGTTCATATCCCGGTTCAAGTGAAGGCCTTTCTGTGGGGAGTCATGTGGATAATCCGCGGGGTGGGTGGATTGTGTGAAGAATGAAAAAAAAATTATGAATTACAGGTGGGTCACAGTAGAAATAAACAAATAAATAAATAAATAATACGTAAGTTGACATATTGACTAGATCTGAAATGTGAACATTCTCAAAACGTTATTTTGAATAAGGAATAAATAAGTTGACCTAGATAATCTGCGCAGCTGCTGTGTTCCATATGTTTAACAGACTGCTACAATGAATGATAATGCGTGCGTGTGAATATGAGAGTGAGCGGTTGTTCGTCGTTGCATGTCGGCCCTGCCATGGACTGGCGATCTGTCTAAGTAACCTATGTCAGCTGGGACTGACTCCAGCTCCCCCCACAACCCTTGTGTGGAGAATAAAGAGGGACCAAATGGAGGGATGGAAAAATATAATCAATAGAGCAGCTAAGGCAAGGCTGAATACATTTTCTCCAAGTACTCTGGCTTCCCTAAATTGCTCATAATTGTGAATGAGTGGCAAATGGTGGAGTGATAGGCTGACAACCTGTCCAGGCGTCGCCCATTTCACGTCCGACGTCAGCAGGCATTGTGCCAAGCTCCCTCCGCGATCCTCAAAATATAAGTGGTACAGACAAAGTGTGTATTTAATATAATAGTACAATAACATCTGTTTCTTTCGTGGATGCTTTATACAGGGATTTAAACCAGTAACAATGCCTGGGGTGAACACAAATCCTTCAATTTTCCCAGTGATTATCAGTCTCCTTTAGTTACAGATAAATCACACTCAATTAGGAGTATCATCACCCACTATCCAGTGTAGCGCTTGTTTTTTATTTCGTAATTTCCAGCAAAAATAACATTTCTCCTTTAAAGAGACTTAAGTTTTCTGTTAGAAGGAGCAGTGGCAGTTTTGATGGAGGCATCATCAACCAAACTGCCCTCACCAGTCAACATTGCTACAACTTTAATCGTGGGTTAAATATTAATTTAAACTTGAATGAATAATTTTGAAAGTTGATGAATGGTGTGATGGTAAAGCCAAATGTGCATGGATATCAACACTTTTCTTCCACACTGCACTAAATAATTGAATTTCTCATCCAACTCCAACTACCTTTCAACTTGTGCAACGGCACAAACTGTGTCTGGCCAAAAGAAGCATGTTTACGCCTTAAACACATCCGTCTGCTGATCCTTGCTAAGCAGGAGATTCTTGCCGCTTCCTAATCTTTTGACTGGGCACCAGTGATCATCCAGTGTACGTCACTAAATCTCCTAGCACTCATGACAAGTGGAAGCTTCTCAGTGAGGAGGAGGGAGGGGAAGAAGATGTCAACAGTGGAAGACTTTTAGAAAGAGCCATGTGTCCAGCTGTTTCCCTGAGGAAATGTTGACCCTTCTGAGAATATGCTTTTGGCAGAGTGCATGAAGAAGATTGCCCTGGCATAGCACTGTAAGTGCTCCCATGAATACAAGATGAGTTTAAGTTATTCTTCTGCCTTAGACCGACTAGGACAGGTTTCTAATTTGCATTTTATTCGACAGGCTTTACCTATCTTGTTCTGTTGTTTTCTGGATCATATGTAATTCATGTATGGTCAGGTATCATTGTCATTTTGCTGGTGAAATTTCAATTAGTTTAGTGCATAAGGAGGAGAAATCAAATGAATACATGTCCCAAACAACACAAAGAACATCAAGAGGCAAAACTACAGAAGTTTAGAAAAATAAAGTTTCCAATCGAGTTCCATGACAACCACAGGCAAAACTACTGAAGAAAAACACAATGTTGTTCATTTTCCAAGGTGGCACTCACCTGCCTTGAACCTGATTTGTGCTAAAGTTGAGCTTCATAAAAGATTCACTGCTCTAAAAAGACATATGTTACTAACACTGTTGTTTCGTGACCTGTGAATATGTCTCTCAGTCAGTTACTATGGGTATAATAGGTCATTTATGATTGGCAGTTAAAACCCCAGCCACTATCATGAGAGACTTGCAAAACTTTGTAGAAAGCCACTTTTTATGTACTGAACAAGGAGGCAGTTTCTACAGAGCATAAAGGCAGATGTTCCAGCATCTGTTTCTCTGTACCTATAAAATAAAATACTTTGATCCTCGGTCAACCAATAAATTCACAGCACTGAAATTTATTGTGCATGCTGTCTTGATT